>NC_059165.1:19002500-19302500 GCF_019923935.1 Bubalus bubalis
ATGCTGTATAGAATACTATTCTTCTCCTGAGCCCCTGCTGTTAAAGTCTCACTTATAGGATGTATCATATTTAAAATACACAATTAGAAAATTGTCTGTGATGATGCAGAAAATGGTATAGGTGGGTAGTCAGGAATGGGAAAGTAAAGTTTGTGAGGTTTTTTCCCTATTAAAAGTACACCTATTATTTATAGTCCTCATCAATCTAACAATATGTTTCATTCCTATTAAACACTCAAGTCTTGGCAAATAGTTAATTGCTAGTCCAAGGCAAGTGACTTCAAGCTAGCTAGGCATATCTGTGTAAGTTGAATTTACTCTGTTGAGAAACTAATGGGTAATTTGAAAATCATGGCAGTATTTTGCATTCTGTTCTTTTAGCTCACTGCTAGTTGATGAAAAACTTTAATAGGCCTTTCTACTAAACAGCTTTGATTCAACTTGAGTGAGATCAGAAGAAATTCATATACAGTTTTACAGAAATACTATGTAAAGTATAAAATATCTTTCTCATTTTAAAAAGTGCTATATTTTTGTTATGAAATACAATAAAATTGAAGTTATTTTAAGTTATTATGGATCTAATACTTGGCATAAATGTTAGAGTAATTCTCATTTATTAATTTTTGATTAATATTTTGATTAACAAAATATTACTGTTGTTCTTACTTACTTAACTCAACTTATCTGATAGAGTGCCTGAAGAACTATGGATGTAGGTTCATGACACTGTACAGGAGGCAGTGCTCAAGAACATCCCCAAGAAAAAGAAATGCAAAAAGGCAAAATGGTTGTCTAAGAAGCCCTTAAAATAGCTGAGAAAAGAAGAGAAGCTAAAGGCAAAGGAGAAAAGGAAAGATATATCCATTTGAATGCAGAGTTCCAAAGAATAGCAAGGAGAGATAAAAAAGCCTTCCTCAGTGATCAGTGCAAAGAAATAGAGGAAAACAATAGAACGGGAAAGACTAGAGATCTCTTCAAGAATATTAGAGATACCAAGGGAACATTTCATCCAAAGGTGGGCACAATAAAGGACAGAAATGGTATGGACCCAACAGAAGGAGAAGATATTAGGAAGAGGTAGCAAGAATACACAGAAGAACTATACACAAAAGGTCTTCATGGCCCAGATAAGCACGATGGAGTAATCACTCACCTAGTCCCAGACATGCTGGAATGTAAACTCAGTTGGCCTTTAGAAAGCATCACTATGATCAAAGCTAGTGGGCATTATGGAATTCCAGTTGAGCTATTTCAAATCCTCAAAAATGATGCCGTGAAAGTGCTGCACTCAATATGCCAACAAATTTGGAAAACTCAGCAGTGGCCACAGGACTGGAAAAGGTCTGTTTTCATTCCAACTCCAAAGAAAGGCAAAGCCAGAGATGTTCAAACTACCACACAATTGCACTCATCTCACATGCTAGCAAAGTAATGCTCAAAATTCTCCAAGCCAGGCTTCAATAGTACGTGAACTATGAACTTCCAGATGTTGAAGCTGGATTTAGAGGAACCAGAGATCAAATTGCCAACATATATTGGATCATGGAGAAAGCAAGAGAGTTCCAGAAAAACATCTACTTCTGCTTTACTGACTATAGCAAAGCCTTTGACTGTATGGATCACAACAAACTTTGGAAAATACTTCAAGAGATGGGAACACCAGACCACTTATCTGCCTCCTGAGAAATCTGTATGCAGGTCAAGAAGCAATAGTTACAACCAGATATGGAACAACAGATTGGCCCAAATTGAGAAAGGAGTACGTCAAGGCTATATATTGTCAAACTGCTTATTTAACTTATATGTAGAGTATATCATGCGGAATGCCAAACTGGATGAAGCACAAAATGGAATCAAGATTGCTGGGAGAAATATCAATAACCTCAGATATGCAGATGATACCACACTTACAGCAGAAAGCAAAGAAGAACTAAAAGCCTCTTGATGAAAGTGAAAGAGGAGACTGAAAATGTTAGCTTAAAACTCAACACTCAAAAAACTAAGATCATGGCATCCAGTGCCATCTCTTCACAGCAAATAGATGGGACACAATAGAAACAGTGACAGATTTTATTTTATTGGGCTCCAAAATCATGCAGATGGTGACTGCAGCCATGAAATTAAAAGACTATTGCTGCATGGAAAAAAAGCTATGACCATCCTACACAGCATATTAAAAAGCAGAGACATTACTTTGCCAACAAGGGTTCATCTAGTCAAAGCTATGGTTTTTCCAGTAGTCATGTATGGATATGAGAGTTGAACTACAAAGAAAGATGAGTGCCAAAGAATTGATGCTTTTGAACTGTGGTGTTGGACAAGACTCTTGAGAATCCTTTGGACTGCAAGGAGATCCAACCAGTCCATCCTGAAGGAAATCTGTCCTGAATATTCATTGGAAGGACTGATGCTGAAGTTGAAACTCCAATGTGTTGGCTCCCTGTTGCGAAGAACTGACTCATTGGAAAAGACCCTGATGTTGGGAAATATTGAAGGTCGGAGGAGAAGGTGATGACAGAGTATAAGATGGTTGGATGGCATTACCAACTAGATGGACATGAGTTTGAGCAAGCTCCAGGAGTTGGTGATGGACATGGAAGCCTGGCATGCTTTGGCTCATGGGGTCGCAAATTGTCAGACATGACTGAGCAACTGAACTGAACTATTGTTCATCCAATATTGGAATAGCTGATCTATAAAAGAAAGTTGTTTTTTTTTTTTTCCATCCAAATTTGTAAGGGAAAACTGTCTTGCTATATGACAGTCACTATCATTGCTGGAAAATTAAAGCCACATATTAGAAAGAAAAAGAGTGACAGAATCTAGAAACCAAAATCACTTTCTTATTATTGCATTTACTTTGTTTTCTGCAGTCATAAAATTTGTGTGTATTTAATCTCTGATGCACATTTGTGTGTGTTGACTCTTATATGGATACAAAAATTTTGGACAGCAGAGACCAATTAACACCTAGAAAGTCTAGAAAGTCATTATTTTAGCAAAAGGTGAGGTGCAGGCTTTCTTCACAGGACCGCTGTTTACACATAGGGATAGGGCATCCTTAAGTTTTACAAGCCTGCTCATACAGACCTTGCAAATCATGAACGGCTTCAGAAGCTACAAAAAGATGCTTCTTTTGGTGCGAGTTGATTAATGTTCTACTCCTGTGGACTTTGAAGGAGCTTCATTTCTCCAGTGAGAAGCAAGAGCTTGGGGTGATACAAGAGCCCATAAAGGTAGCAAGGTGTTTAGTCACTTAATTGTGTGCAACTCTTTGTGACCCCATGGATCATAGCATGCCAGGCTCCTCTGTCCATGGGAATTCTACAGGCAAGAATACTAGAGTAGGCTGCCATGCCCTCCTCCAGGGGATCTTTCAAACCCAGGCCTCCCACACTGCAGGTGGATTCTTTACCATCTGAGCCACCAGAGAGCTCAAGAATACTGGAGTGGGTAGCTTATCCCTTCTCCAGGGGATCTTCTCAGTCCAGGGACCAAACCCTGGTCTCCTGCACTGCAGGTGGATTCTTTACCAGCTGAGCTACGAGGGAAGCCCAAAGGTGTCAATATTGCCTTGAATTCGGCCAAATGAAGATAACAGCTTTGGTCAGGTATACATACTGCCTGCTTTGTCGCAAAGGAAAATTCCTTAGATCAGTTCAGTTATCCATACAATCTGCACAGTCTCCCACTCAGGGAAATGTTGCTACCTCTTACTCTTCCCTGAAAATGAAAGTTAATAGACACTCTTCAACTGAGTGTTTTTTAATTTCTATCTGCACTGTTCCACTGAAACAACTCTCACTGAATTCCCTAATGACTTGCTTGATACTATACCAAACAGATCATTCAGAGAAACTACCTGATGAGGCAGGAGATATGGATTTGCTCCCTGGGTTGGAAAGATCCCCTGGAAAAGAGAAGGACAAACCACTCCAGTCTTCTTGCCTGGGAAATCCTGCAGACGGAGGAGCCTGGTGGGCTACCGTCCATGGAGTCACAAAGAGTCCGGACACGAGTGAGTGAATAAACAACAACAAGCAAAAATGTAGAGGCTACCCAAGTTCAAATCCTTGATGCTTCACTTACTGACTGTGTAACATTGGCAGTTTACTTCATTTCTCTGCTCTTTAAGGTCTTTATAGGCAAAATTATGATAATAGTTTTGTCTCTCAGAGTTTCTGGGAATAGCAAATAAATTAATGCATATCAAGTGAAAGGATAGTGGTTGGCAACCTGTAATCATTAAAGAGAGATTCATTGTTTTTAATTATGTTTGCATGATTCCATCAACATTCTACAGTGATTACCATGCTTCCTAAAACATTCTCCTCCTCAATTTCAAATCAGCTGATTATCACAAATGCTTCTTTAATTCTATCCACATCCAATCTACTTACCCCGCTTCAGACTACTCTAATGGGGTTAAAGAAGACCTATGTGTGTATATGTGTGTATCTATCTATCTATAGAAAATAGATTTCTCCTCACAACTCTATCATATATGCAGGGTCATCTTGTTCCTATGCTAATACAACTAGTCACCCCTTTATTTGAAACCATTCAATGTTTTTTAACTAGTCTTAATGCAAAACCTCTTAAACTATACAGTATAAATAAAAAATTATTTAATTGAATAAATAACTAGTATACATAACAGGCTGCCTCATCTTTGAAAGTATTACATTCAGACACCAAATCATTTTGAAACATTGGTACGGTGATATCTTGTGTCTCTACCAAGTTCTCACGCTTGGTGTCTTAGGCACCAGTTACAAGTTCTCTAACGTATATGGCAACGTGAATACAACTTCTTTCAAGTCTTCCTTCTTATCTAAGACCTCTATCTTATGGAGAAATTATACAATTCTTAGTATTTGTTAAAGAAAGATTAATAATGATAAAAAGTGAATTTATGTTCTATGTTTATTTTTGTGACAACTTTTTATGTTTCTGCATCCAGAGGAGTTTTTGTCCTATATATCATATATGATAACATAATCCTCTCTCATCATATTTTCTTTTACTCCTGAACCTTTATCCAATTGGGTATTCTGACTTACTTGATCACCTTCTAACAAAAGTGCAATATGATAGCTAACTTTTATCCCCACAGAAAGAATGTATTAAAATTGAAAAGGTTTTAAAAACAGAACCTAAACGTGTTAGTTGTGTCATTTGGGTTGTATATAATTGGTATATTACTTTTTGTTTTAATTCTATATATAAGTGAAATGAAATAGTTGTGTCAGTTCTCCACATCTTCAGGTCCTACAGGATAAGGAAAGTAGACCAAAACATAAAGGAATTTGTGTTCTGTGAGAAAAATCCTAAACTTGGGGAACCTAAAATTTTCATGATGGTTGGCAAGCATGCCTGCCCTCGGCTCTGAAGGAGGCACTATCTGCATCTATCAAGACTGTTTACAGTACAAACATTATTGAAAAGATAGTCCCCTCAAAATGACAATCAGTGACTCTGTTCATGAGACATGCAGAAACACTAATGACCCATGGCTGATTTTCTCCTAACAAATAGTCTCAGGGTAGTTTGATTTCTTACATGGCTACTCAGGACTCACAGTGAGAATGCTCAAGATGCCCTCTCCAGTAGAGCTAAAAGGTTTCTTCACATCCTAACCTTAGAGATTCAAGCATTGTCACTTCTATCATATTCTATGTCAAATGGGTCACCAAATCCAACCCCAATTTAAGGAAAGGGAAATTGGACTCTCTTTCTTAACTTGAGGAATAGCACAGTATTTACACCATCTTAAACTACCTACTTTAGAGAACGCAATGGCACCCACTCCAGAACTCTTGCCTGGAAAATCCATGGACGGAGGAGCCTGGTAGGCTATAGTCCATGGGGTCGCTAAGAGTCGGACACGACTGAGTGACTTCACTTTCACTTTTCACTTTCATGCATTGGAGAAGGAAACGGCAACCCATTCCAGCGTTCTTGCCTGGAGAATCCCAGGGACGGCGGGGCCTGGTGGGCTGCCGTCTATGGGGTCACACAGAGTCGGACACAACTGAAGCGACTTAGCAGCAGCAGGAGCAAACTACCTCCTAAGTTTTGTGTTTGGCAATATTAAATAATATTATAATAATAAAAGAGTATAAGTAAACAGTAGGTAGATGTATTTACAGTTATTCTATGCATGCATTGATTAAGAAACACTGATCTAAAGCATCAGTACAATTTTACATATAAGATCACTGGGTCTAGAAAGATGGAAAAGATCACAAAGTTTCACATGTTCAAAGTAGGAGACAAAAATAGAACAAGGACTCCAATTTGTTGGAGGCATTTTCTATCATATTACAGTATGGTAAAAAATATGCTATGAGATTATAAATGATACATACTATTGTTTTAAAATTGAGTCAGATGAGCTGAGAAAATCTGTTGAAGTTTAGAAATAGATCACTATACCTTTCCTGTTTTATTATACATTAAAAGTCATTATACTATAACCAATAAATATTCTACAATTTAATATTTAAGAGTAAGTTTAAGAACATAAGAACAGTCAATAATTTCAAGTAAAGCATATTTGTGAGTGTAGAGAAATGCCAAATTTCATGTATACAGACCATCTACAAATTACAATGTTCTAATAAAAACTTAAGAGCTGCTTATTTTAAAAATTCAAACTCAACAAATATAACTGATTAACTCAAAACAATACAAAACTAGATTCCAAATATTATATTATTTTTCTGTAACTAATTAATTAGCATAATTCAACTAAAAATTATTGCTTATGATCATTTTCAAATATTGGCAGTTTACCAACAGAAAATTTGAGTTATCATTTCCTTTTTCATTTGTTGTATTTGATATAAAGTTTATCTAAACTTTTAAAACTAGACTTTGAATAGAGAAAAAGACGTTTTGAGAGTTAAGTGAAGATATCAAAAGCAGTAATAAGTATATCAAAGCTGATTGAATTTGACCATCTAATATCATTAACTCTATAGATTTAATTGTGATAGCACAATTGTATTTTTTATATAGAACCTCAAATCATCATAGTCAATTCTTTTAGTAACCTCTATAACTTAGTACTATGAAATAATTTTTTAAGCTTTACCTGCAAAAAAGTAATAGCAGTTATAAGTAATATATACATAAACACTGCAGAAATTTTCTTAAATGACATTATAGGTGATTTCTCATTTAGCACAGGACTGAGTAACTCTTACTGAAATTAACTACCTAACACAAAAATTATAAAACCAGACAAAGCATACAAGGTGATTTTTTTCCAAACACTAGAAAATAGCATGGTATGATTGTCTTTTATATAAAGGAAACAGGTAAAGCCCACGCTCATCAGATAACATCTGAAATCAGAAATTTACTCAATATGATAAACACTAGACTGAAGACTATAGAAGAAAGATTCCATAAACTTGAGGACAGAGTAATATATAGTATCTAATTTGAAGAGTTTGTTGTGGATCACAACAAACTGGAAAATTCTTCAAGAGATGGGAACATCAGACCACCAGACCTGCCTCCTGAGAAATCTGCATTCAGGTCAAAAAGCAACAGTTAGAATTGGACATGGAACAATGGAATGGTTCAAAGTTGGGAAAGGAGTACAGCAAGACTGTGTATTGTCACCCTGCTTGTTTAACTTATATGCAGAGTACATTATGTGAAATTCCAGGCTGGATGAAGCACAAGCTGGAATCAAGTTTGCCAGGAGAAATATCAATAACCTCAGATATGCAGATAACACCACACTTATGGCAGAAAGCAAAGAAGAACTAAAAAGCCTCTTGATGAAAGCGAGAGAGTGAAAAACTTGGCTTAAAACTCAACACTCAGAAAACTAAGATCATGGCATCTGGTCCCATCACTTCATGGGAAATAGATGGGGACACAATGGAAACAGTGAAAAACTTTATTTTCTTGGGCTCCAAAATCACTGCAGGCGGTGAATGCAGCCATGAAAATTAAAAGATGCTTATTCCTTGGAAGTAGAGCTATGACCAACCTAGACAGAATATTAAAAAGCAGAGACATTACTTTGCTGGCAAAGGTCCATCTAGTCAAAGCTATTTGTTTTTCCAGTAGGCATGGATGGACGTGAGTTGGACTATAAAGAAAGCTGAACACCAAAGAATTGATGCTTTTGAACTGTGGTGTTGGAGAAAACTCTATTCTATTTTGATTGAGGTGTTGGTTACAAGGGTATAAATATTCATCAAAACTCATGAAATTGTCTGCTTAAGGACTAGGTATCTCAAATCATTTATATTTTACCTCAAAATATAAAATTTTAAAGTGAACCCCTTCCTGACCACTGACTGGGAAATTTAGCATAAATACCTTAGTTAAATATTAAGTGAACTGAACATTGTATGTAACTATTACCTTGGAACAAGTACTTACTAACCCACACTTTATCTAAAACTGTGTGATATAAAAGTTTGTTTTAACAGAAATCATTTTAATATGTGTTGGCTCAAAGGACATTTGGGTAGTAAAGGGATATTTCTTCTTTATCCTTTCCTCTGCTACACATTTAGAGAAATTTTCTCTAGAACTCTTTTTATAACTCCCAACTGCTGGTTCTTGCTACTTAGCAGCAAAATACAAACATATTCAACAGAAATAAATATCCATTTGAGACATGACTCTACACAAAAAGGTGCTTTGTAAAAATTATTATAAGACTTTTCAACATTTTTCACAATTTGTCCAAGAGAATTTTTAAGAAGTACTTAAAACTCTGTGGGGAAAAAATGGGACACAACCTAGGATAAAATTATTTTCCTGTCTGCAGAGGCTTCTGGCTTAAATGCTACAAATAAAAAGCACCGGTTCTTCTGACTCATACTGTACATTATAAAGTCAATAGATTTAAATATAGAGCCACATCAGTGTTTAAAATCATTTCTGTCCATTCACTATGTGTGATGCTAAACTCATTTAAGGAAGGTATTTTTATTTCTTAATTTTAGAAGTTATTCTCTTGGGCCATTGTATTCATTAGACTGGTAAGGTTTTATTTTCAGATCTGGAGTTTTTAGCAGAATTCAGACAATTCCAAATTTTGTATTCCTTCTAAGCAATGCAAACAAAACATCTGCTTTACTTATTATCCATTAGTAGATAGGTTTATTGAGATATTGTATAAATGCTAATAGAATTCAGTGAAGTCTACGAAAGTAGGAAGATGACAGTACTTATGATTCCAGTAGTCAAATAAAAGAAACTTGGTAGCTTTTTTATTCACCCAAAGAATTCAGATTCTCGAATTATTTTCATCTCTTTATCAGAACTTAAAACTGGGAAAGGAGCTAAAAAATAAATTTATCTCTCCCAATAGGGTATGCAAACACCTGTCCATTCTTTTTGAAGTCTTGCTAAAATCCCAATAGCTCACAGTTATGAAATGACAGGTATAAACATCCCCTTCTCAGAAAGTTGAATGACTTCGCTTTGTCAATCCAAAGTGATTTTCCTCACAACACACCCCCACATCAATGGTTCACTCCCTGAAACTTATTTTATCTACTAAGAGAGCTGAAAAAGATGTTACTGCTCTTCAAAGAGACCTTAACAAGTTTGGGTCTACAGCTATTTAGAAAGGAGGTTTTACAACATATAAGAGTAAGATGGAAAATAAATTCACAGTTATGGTCTTAGAGTGACACGGTGTATGCTACAAACCACGTGGTTTTCTAGCGACGGTGTTAAATGAACTCATTTTAAAACATAAAATAAGACTAAGTACAAAGCTACAGAATGTCTAAACAGAGTAAAGCTGCAATTTGAGATATTTTTTCAAAACAAAAAATTATATTGTGATTATCATTATCCATTGTAAGCATTAAGTCATTTTCACAGTTGCATATTGAAAATATTTAAAACCAATAAAATTACATTTATGATAATTTTTAAAAATTACATTCTGTAACCATGCACATATTTGTAGATACAAATGCAAGACTTCTAAAGCTTTAAAAAAAAGTTCATATCTCACTATAAAGTTTAATTCTCTTAAACAATTTTTTAAAAATTTATTTGTTTTTGTCTGCTGGACTTTTGGGGGCATTATATCTGTTTAATTACTACACAGTTCCAGCTGAACCACCTGCCAACTTGACATTGGTATTTCTCTAATTAAAACTGTAATTAAATTTGTGATAAAATATAATTAACCTAAATTTTAGGGCAGATTTGAACCTTCCACTTTGCCCAGAAGCTCCAAATATTTTAAGGATTCATGCAAAATTTAAAAAGTAATAAGCTTGAGTCTTATGCTCTCTTAGTTATTTAATACTCAGGGTTTGAAGATCTACTAAAAAGAATGCTGGGATTGTTTCTTGGTTTTCATAAACATTTCAGAACATTTAGAATACACTTATTAATCTTTGTCATTAATATTTATAAAATTATATTTAATATTTGCATGGTACTGCTGCTTAAGACTTTTTTTTAAAGAAGAAAATGTCCCTATCAAAAGTACAAGATCATAAACAGACCAACAGTCCTAGGAATATTAAGTGAAAAACAAAGAAAGACTTTGATAGTGTGATCAAAGAAAGAAGGACAAAATCAGTACATAATTTAATAAAAGCCTTTACGTAATATAATTTAAGAAGTTAAAATCCACAAGGAGGAGTCTGGGGGAAAATGGATACTGTTTATGTATGGCTGAGTTCCTTTGTTGTCCACAAGATATTATCACAACATGGTTAATAGGCTATACGCCAATATAAGATAAAAGGTTTAAAAGAGAATAAGGGAATCCCCAAGGATGGATATACTTAACATTCTAAGTTTTAAATTAACAGGTCATCTAGTCAAGGCTATGGTTTTTCCAGTAGTTATGTATGGATGTGAGAGTTGGACCAGGAAGAAAGCTGAGCACCGAAGAATTGATTCTTTTGAACTGTGGTGTTGGAGAAGACTCGTGCGAGTCCCTTGGACTGCAAGGAGATCCAACCAGTCCATTCTGAAGGAGATCAGCCCTGGGATTTCTTTGGAAGGAATGATGCTAAAGCTGAAACTCCAGTACTTTGGCCACCTCATGCGAAGAGTTGACTCATTGGAAAAGACTCTGATGCTGGGAGGGATTGGGGGCAGGAGGAGAAGGGGATGACAGAGGATGAGATGGCTGGATGGCATCACTGACTCGATGGACTTGAGTGAACTCCGGGAGTTGGTGATGGACAGGGAGGCCTGGCCTGCTGCGATTTATGGGGTTGCAAAGAGTCGGACACGACTGAGTGACTGAACTGAACTAAGAGTTTAAAGACACTATAAACACCTTACAGACAGGGCCTGTGTTTTGGCTTTCTTGGATGAATGCTGCTAAAGTCACTGGCTTCCTGAAGAATGTCAAATAAACTCTCTAATGATTTGGATGTACAGTGGATGTTTCTTAACAGAAATGCTGCTCCCCACTGAGTGAGGTGACCCATAAAACTCAGGACCTCGTCTATTACTCTGGGCCAAAGAATGCTTGACCCAGTGTGGAAAGAAAGTGCAAGGAATCATGTGGAAGGTCCTAGACTTCTTCTGAGCCTGTGGGTGTACACATCTGGGATTTCTGAGACCTATAATTATCCTGAGTTGACTTTAACAATCCAAATCTCTCTTAATTCACCAAATAATTGATGAAATATTACTTTTTTTTCTCTCTCCTTCCCCCCTTGAGTGTAAAATTTCTCAAAAATATATCTGTTGGATGAATTAATGCATTTTGCCTTGTTGATAAGATGAAAGTATTGGCCTTTTATCAGTATTTTAAATTATTGAGCTTAATAGGTATATTTTAGGATATATTCAAACTATGTTTACAACTAAACCACCCATATATTTAAAGAATCCTTAATATGTTTAAATATCTGTCAAGTATCAAGACTCAATAAATGGATTTTTTGATTCAACTTGATTCATCTTTGGGGGATATTTATGGAAAGAACAAAATATTCACTAACAAATAGTATATGATCAGGAGTCTGAAGCCATGGCCATAATCGATCATCTTCAGAAGGTAGTTGGATCAAATAATTCTCATTGCTTGATTCCAAGATGGGGAATTCTCTTCCAGTTCTCAAATCTGAGTATAGCGCTTCTTAAGATTATTTTTCTACATTTGTAAAGAATCAGAGTTTACTGGTATGGGCTAAGACAAAAGTAAAAATAACATTTTTCCTGTGGTGATCCACACATTTATAATTTAAAACTGGCCTCTGTCCCTCCCTTCGTAGGTTATTTAGTAAAGCTTCAAGGAAAGTTAAAAGTATCTATACTTCACAGTAATGTTACCAGAAAAGCTGGAAACTTGAGAAAATGTGTAAAGGAAAGGTTGCTTTGCACCCTAGTACAAGAGATAGGTCATCATTCATTTGCCTCTGAAAATGCTAGGCATATCTGAGTTAAATCAACAAAGAGAAATGGCAGCTTGGAAATGTTAAGTAAATAGAGGAGAAAATGAAAGCAATACTTTACTGTGGGTGTATGTGTGTGTGCTCAGTCACTAAGTCATGTTTGACTCTTAGCGACACCATGGACTGTAGTTACCAGGCTCCTCTGTCCATGGAATTTTCCAGGCAAGAATAACGGAGTGGGTAGCCATTTCCTTCTACAGGGGTTCTTTCCAACCCAGGGATGGAACCCACGTCTCCTGTATTGGCAAGCAGATTCTTTACCACTGTGACGAGTTCCCACATCTGGGAGGCCCAATATGTTACTGAATTAACATAAAATACAGTTATAAAAACCTTAGAATCTCAAGACTAGAAGTATTCTAATGCCTATCCAGTCCAATCTACCACCAAAGTCTAAACCTCTTATGCAGAATTTCCTCTGAGTGCCTACCAGAACAGATTTGGAAATTAGTTGTGGCAATGGACTTACTTCATCCATATCAATTTCTCTTAGCATTGAACAATTTTATTAGCAAGTCTTCTCTTTTACTGAACATCTCCAAATTCAACAATGAGGGTATGATCACTACACTAATGTTTTTAGAGTCACTTTTCCTGTGCTCTTCTGCTTTGTAGCTATGTACTATTGAGCGAGTTACCAATGAGTAAAATGTACTCATAATATTCATGTCTTGGAGTTCTTACTTTCCTTCTCTTTATGGAAATGGAGATACTTCCTCTGTAGGACTGTTGAGTGAAATGAAGAAAACTGATGAATAAAGTATCATTACAAGTCAGTGCTCAATACTGACAGCTGTTTTTATGATTAAATTACATCATTATATTGCTCTATTTTCTCTGAATTCATTCTAGGTGATCTATTTAAGGCGCATTCCAAGCATCAGATGCAAAGCTTCAAGTATTATCAACTCATATAAATGCAAAGTAAAGCAAAGCTGTATCATTCCCTTTTCATAAAATATACTTCTATTACAATCCACAAATCCAATTTATGTTTTTTGTTTGATCCAGTATTCATACGATCCAAGAGAACCAGGTTCAGTCCCTGAATCAGCAAGTTCCCCTGGAGAAAGGAATGGTGACTCATTCCAATGTTCTTGCCTGAAGAATTCCATGGAGAGTGAGCCTGGTGGGCGGCTGTCCATAGGGTTGCAAAGAGTCAGACACAATTAAGAGACTAACTTTCACTTTTTCTCATACTGTCCTGAAGCTTTTGGGTAAACTTTTTATTAAAAATATCTTCTGTCCACTCTCTGATAGAAAACCATTAATAACTCAGGAAATTATACAGATATATATCATTGAAAATAAGCCCTAGAAACCAGCATTAATGTCCAATCTATCAGAATTTCACAGGGATTTCCATTAACTAAAAATAATATAACTAATATTTACAAATTTTTTCATTGCGTGCCCACTTCTGTTTGGACCATCTGAACAAAAGCTGAGATACTATATCCTCCTGCCCAACATCCTCCCATTAAAAAGTACAATATAGACTTCTGGATCGCACGCAGCCATTCTGACTGGCGTGAAATGGTACCTCATTGTGGTTTTGATTTGCATTTCTCTGATAAAGAGTGATGTTGAGCATCTTTTCATGTGTTTGTTAGCCATCTGTATATCTTCTTTGGAGAAATGTCTATTTAGTTCTTTGGCCCATTTTTTGATTGGGTCATTTATTTTTCTGGAATTGAGCTGCAGGAGTTGCTTGTATATTTTTGAGATTAGTTGTTTGCCAGTTGCTTCATTTGCTATTATTTTCTCCCATTCTGAAGGCTGTTTTTTCACCTTGCTTATAGTTTCTTTTGTTGTGCAGAAGCTTTTAATTTTAATTAAATCCCATTTGTTTATTTTTGCTTTTATTTCCAATATTCTGGGAGGTGGGTCATAGAGGATCCTGCTGTGATGTATGTCGGAGAGTGTTTTGCCTATGTTCTCCTCTAAGAGTTTTATACTTTCTTGTCTTATGTTTAGATCTTTAATCCATTTTGAGTTTATTTTTGTGTATGGTGTTAGAAAGTGTTCTAGATTCATTCTTTTACAAGTGGTTGACCAGTTTTCCCAGCACCACTTGTTAAAGAGATCATCTTTTCTCCATTGTATATTCTTGCCTCCTTTGTCAAAGATAAGGTGCAATCCAAAAGTCTACAAGCAATAAATGCTGGAGAGGATGTGGAGAAAAGGGAACCCTCTTACACTGTTGGTGGGAATGCAAACTGGTACAGCCACTATGGAGAACAGTGTGGAGATTCCTTAAAAAACTGGAAATAGAACTGCCATACGACCCAGCAATCCCACTGCTGGGCATACACACTGAGGAAACCAAAATTGAAAGAGACACATGTACCCCAATGTTCATCGCAGCACTGTTTATAATAGCTAGGACATGGAAGCAACCTAGATGTCCATCAGCAGATGAATGGCTAAGAAAGCCGTGGTACATATACACAATGGAGTATTGCTCAGCCATTAAAAAGAATACATTTGAATCAGTTCTAATGAGGTGGATGAAACTGGAGCCTATTATACAGAGTGAAGTAAGCCAGAAAGGAAAACACCAATACAGTATACTAACACATATATATGGAATTTAGAAAAACGGTAACGACAACCCTGTATGAGAGACAGCAAAAGAGACACAGGTGAATAGAACAGTCTTTTGGACTCTGTGGGGGATGGGGGATGATTTCGGAGAATGGCATTACAACATGTATAATATCATATAAGAAATGAATCGCCAGTCCAGGTTCAATGCAGGATACAGGAAGCTTGGGGCTGGTGCACTGGGATGACCCAGAGGGATGGTACAGGGAGGGAGGTGGGAGGGGGGTTCAGGATGGGGAACACGTGTACACCCGTGGCGGATGCATGTTGATGTATGGCAAAACCAATACAATATTGTAAAGTAAAAAAAATAATAATAAAAAATTAAAAAAAATAAAAAGTACAATATAAGTGCAACCAAGGCACAACGCCTCTTAATCTGGCTTTTTTTTTGGAAAAAACTGACTACAATTACTCATAGTTTTAATTCTACAATCTTTCTCCATTAGATAAATTTTTGCTGAAGAAATTTCTCCAAGTTATAAAGAAGGCCTGCTAGAAGCCAGGAAATGAGCATCATACTTCTGATCAAACAGATAAATGAATCAGGCTTCTTTTTACATCAATATGAAGATTGGAATACATCAACATTATTAGGCAAGATGGACATATAATATACTGATAATTTAGTTTCTATTATAAGAATGAAAGAGAATCCACCAAGCACTCAGAAAATAATAATACACATAAGATTCAAACATATAAGTAAGTATTTTGGGCATTAGAATGTTTCTCCTGAAGTATCAAATTCCAGAACTCAGTAGAGAATTCTGGAAGGAAAGATTTGTGAAGTAAGAATTTTACTCTAATTAAATGATATTTCCATAACTCTCTCTCATGCGAGGGTTACAGAAATATAAACTAACATGAAACCAAGGAGAAACACATCATACATATAAATGTAAAAATGGTGGATGATGTAATTCACCTATTCTACAGAAAGTTCAAAATTAATAACCCAGGATTGCATAAATCATATAACAATAGTAATAACATATTTTATCAATTATATAATACCCAAGTTACTATAAAATGTATATATAAAAAAATTACTTCAGCAAACCATACCTGACTGGCTATTCTAATGCACTCACTTAAACATTACTATAACATACCTTTTTTGTGATACCTGTCTATTCCTTAAAAGCGAACTGTTTTATCCCTAACTATGAAAACCAATATACAATTCTACTGAAGAAATTCCCCTTGGAAACACGTCACCTGGAAGAGTTTATTATTCTTTGATATCATAGCAAAGTAACCCACAGAAATTTTGCATCCATATATATATAAAATTATATATAAAACATAATTTATACATGATTTTAAATTCACAAGCATACTTGGCAAAATAAATCACATATAAAAATATAATGTTGGTGATGATGTAGGAAAATGTAAATTTATATATAAAACCAATGAAGAAAATATATAAAAATATTATGGTCATTATTGTTGGTGCTTTTCTATGTTTCTACATTCGTTAAATTTTCTTTGTTGAACATATACTACTTTTAAATGTTTAAAAATTCATAAAAAATTAGTTTTCACGACCCTTGTTAATCCATATAACTGTATCTTAAATATCTTGTTCATACCTGTGTATCTAAATGAGAACGTTGCGGATAAATTTATATAGCTGTCAAAATTACGTTTAAAAGGTCAGTTCATTCTTTATACCCATTAAAACACAAACATTCTATCTCAAAATAATAGAAATGGTTTACCAGTTGACTAAATGCTGTGAGAATGTATAGCATGTCACGAAATTAGCATCAACTCAAATATTTTTTTAAACCTCTTAAAATACTTTTTAAAAACTCTTAAAATTTTAATATATTAGAAAATTATGAGGAAAAGCCATATCCAAAAGTTGAAAAAGTAAACCCAAAAACTACATAAATGACCAAGTTGCTGCCATTGTAAGCATTTTCTGGAAAATACTTTAAAAAAAAGTCAAAGGTTTAATTGATATATGAGTATCCTAAGGATCAGAGACAGCAAAAAAGGAGCGAGGGAGCTAGAGCCTTTAAAAAAGGAAACTCAACTCCATTTAATGGTAACAAGCCACCCTGTCAAGGGACCCTGAGGAATATCAGAAATCAACAATTACAATAAGTTTAGTCTCATTAAAGAATATAAAACATAAAATGGCCACCTCATGTACCATTCCTATGTACACTAAGGATTTGCTATTGTTTTATTTTACCTACATATATTAAATAACTAGAAACAATTATTTGAAAAAGTTTTAATGATAAAATTATAACTTGCTATTTTGATTATTCTATTTTCATGCAATCTTCAAATAATTTCTGGCCAAACATGCATAAGATTCCTATAATCGTGGATTCACAAGGTAGGGTACCAAATCGATTCTACTGTTCGAATTCTACAATGCAAAGTGTTACCGCAGCTCACTTCTCAGTGAAAAATTAGAAAAGAATATCTGAATTCTTTCACTCCAAATGTACCTTACAAAGATCTGCAGTCTTATCTTTCCTAGTGGGTTGCAGAAATTAATGTATTCCTTGACTTAAGTTATATGAGTGGATGAGTGGAACATAACTGAATGGTCAATTTCTCACCAAGAATTAAATAAAAAGGCAAAGTATGGGGAAAGTTTGCCATCCTAGACAAAATACTTAAATAAACCAAAAGACAGTATAGTTAAGCAGGTTTCTGGATGAATTTACCTGTCCTTAAACTAAACAAATATGAAGATCCCAGAGCAAAACATAGCTATTATCTCTGGTCTAATCTTGAACTGTTTCTAGCAAATGATATTATGTATCCTTAACATTTTAACTGCTGACATATATCATATGTTCAATATTTCAGTGGGGTTAAAAAACTCTTTGGGGCTTTAAATTATATTTATAGGACATTATCCTAGCAAATTGGTAACATTTTGGCTTTAGATAAATCAGGGTTCAAAATTTAAATGCACTTACTAGCTACTGGATCTCAGATAAATAATTCTAAGTGAAATAACATTATTGTAGTGTCTCAATAGTGTAAATAAAGCAAAGGCTACTTTGATTCATATAGTTTGTAATTTGTTAATATGTGAAACTTAGCCCATCAGTTTATTTGTAATCACAAAAATTAACTCCTTACTAATTTGAAGAATAAAAGTTTGTTCAGCCACTAAGAAAGTTACAAAGAAATCCATGTATGTTCAAGCTAATCCCATTGCTTAAAAATAACTTCCTATAGTAGGTTTTATTTTGTATTCAGTCAATTGATAGGAAAACACTGTCCTGCCAAAATTAGAGCAGGATAGAAGACTGGCATTTTGCAATGGCTCAATTTAAAAAAAAAAAAAAAAAACCACCACCCAGGGACAAACGAAGCACTTGGCACTCCAGAAATGCTAGAATTCTAAATGGCTCCATTCAACTTAATCCTTAATTTGCATATGTGGTCTGGATTGCTTTACCGATCTCCCTGTCCCATGTCACCCTCCAACTTCTGGAAAAGTGATTGTGTACCCATAATTTCATTGTCTATTTAAGGAACTTCCTTTGGTCCCATTCTTTTGTGTCTCTTCATATGAAAGCAAATAGGTTTGGATCCATGTTATTTCTGAATTTATTAAACGAATGCTTTTTGATTAGGGACAACCTTACCATCAGCCAACTTTTTAAAGTAAGAATCTCTCAAAAAATGTTATTGAAGATAAGCAAAAAGTAAAAGCTTAAAAGCACTGTTATCTAAGTATCTAGGTCAAAAAACAGTTAAAACAAGGGTAAAGGAAATGCAAAACCATTCAGGAAAAGATGGTCTGCTCCATGTAATTGTTGATCAAAATCCACGTAATGGAGATGGAGCCAGCAAACCTTTTATAAAGTAACTCAATCTGCATTGTGATTTAGAAACAGGTAATTCATGAGATTAAGATGCCCTAAATATATCATCAGGAAGCAGTCAACCTAAAACGTAATCAATATAAAATAAGCCATAAATTTAGAAAAGTTGTGAAAGTATATTAAGAAAAAGAATGAATGAGGCTGTAAGATGAGTAAAATGGACAGCAGTCAGCAAGGAGCCTGTCCAAAGATGTCTTGGAGGGGAAGGATGTGTCTGTGAATCTCCCCCATCATGGAAATGCATCTCCAGCCTCTCCCCAGAGCAGCGTGTCAATTCAGCCAATGAATCTTTCACAAATTTTCTGACTATAGTTCACTACAAAGAGAGGAAATGAACTGCTGGTACACAATCCAGTGTGTGCTGAACCCTTTTTTTTCCCTACCACCAAAGCTCCTCAGAAATGGAAATTATATCTTGTGCTTGATCTAAAAATACCTACTTGCATTTTGCACTTTTCCACATATTCTGTAGCATACTTGTGTTTCTTTTCATACAAATATTTTAAATGGTTTAACTAATTCCTGATAGAAGAAATAAAATTTTGTAATAAAATTAGTACTCCACAACATGTACCCTCATGTTCTCCCAAAGTACTTTATTTTGGAAATCACGATGTAGACTGCCAGCTGGTTTAAAAATATATATTCTCTCTATATATTCTCTTAAAGCTACATCTACAAAGTAGATTTCCAATATTAATTAAGTTTTTCAAATGCCTTAATTCTTTTAACAGACTCCTGAACCACTGGACAAGAATGTTTTGCTATGATAGTCGACTGATTCCTGATACAAGTTAGAATTAGTATACTGGCATTTTCATTTACAAACCCATCCAAGAATGTTGGTTATAGGACTTGCACATTTGTCTCTACTAATTATCATAATGTCAGCCTTTCATAGGGCTACAGTACCAGATGCTATACTCCAAGGTTCTGACTTAAGAACGCTATCTCGTGCAGTTCATCTGTAAACAGATGACCAGTTTGCATCTATGCATTGGCTGGCTCTGTGTGACAGAAGAAACCCAGTGAAAGAAAGGAGAAACACAGAAGGTAACAAATATATCCTCTCCCTGCCAACATTTACCAGAGGGATGGTGCAGGAAGGGAGGTGGGAGGGGGGTTCAGGATGGGGAACACGCATACACCCGTGGTGGATTCATGTTGATATATGGCAAAACCAATAGAATATTGTAAAGTAATTAGCCTCCAATTAAAATAAATAAATTTAAACATTTCACTCAGATAGCGCTCGGGGTATAGCCAGGACATGGAAGCAACCTAGATGTCCATCAGCAGATGAATGGATAAGAAACCTATGGTACATATACACAATGGAGTATTACTCAGCCATTAAAAAGAATACATTTGAATCAGTTCTCATGAGGTGGATGAAACTGGAGCCTATTATACAGAGTGAAGTAAGCCAGAAAGAAAAACACCAATACAGTATACTAACGCATATATATGGAATTTAGAAAGATGGTAACAATAACCCTGTATACGAGACAGCAAAAGAGACACTGATGTATAGAACAGTCTTTTGGACTCTGGGAGAGGGAGAGGGTGAGATGACTTGGGAGAATGGCATTGAAATATGTATAATATCATATATGAAATGAGTCACCAGTCCAGGTTCGATGCGTGATACTGGATGCTTGGGGCTGGTGCACTGGGATGACCCAGAGGGAGGGTATGGGGAGGGAGGAGGGAGGAGGGTTCAGGATGGGGAACAAATGTATGCCTGTGGCAGATTCATTTCGATACATGGCAGAACCAATACAATATTGTAAAGTTTAAAAATAAAATAAAATTTAAAAAAATAAAATAAATTTAAATTAAAAAATAAAATAAAAAACTAAATCCTACACTAGTTTATCACTGCCTCACCCAAATAAAACTGTACCCATCTAACCAACACCATTACTAATGTTGAGACAGAGGCAGAATATAGTCTGTCACCAAGTTGCTGTTGTTTATTCGCAAAGTCCTGTCTGACTCTTTGCAACCCCACGGATTGTAGCCCACTAGGTTCCCCTGTCCATGGAATTTTCCAGGCAAGAACACTGGAGTGGATTGCTACTTCCTTCTCCAGGGATTCTTTGTGACCTAAGGATTGAACCCATGTCTCTTGCTTTGCAGGCAGATTCTTTACCAATGAACCACCAGGGAAGTCTCTATTACCAAGTTCAGTTCAGTTGCTCAGGCATGTCCAACTCTTTGTGACCCCATGAACCACAGCACTCCAGGCCTCCCTGTCCATCACCAACTCCTGGAGTCCACCCAAACCCATGTCCATTGAGTTGGTGATGCCATCCAACCATCTCATCCTCTGTCGTCCTCTTATCCTCCTGCCCCCAACCCTCCCAGCATCAGGGTCTTTTCCAATGAGTCAACTCTTCGCATGAGGTGGCCAAAGTACTGGAGTTTCAGCTTTAGCATCATTCCTTCCAAAGAAATCCCAGGGCTGATCTCCTTCAGAATGGACTGGTTGGATCTCCTTGCAGTCCGAGGGACTCTCAAGAGTCTTCTCCAACACCACAGTTCAAAAGCATCGATTCTTCGGTGCTCAGCTTTCTTCACAGTCCAACTCTCACATCCAAACATGACCACTGGAAAAACCATAGCCTTGACTAGACGGACCTCTGTTGACAAAGTAACATCTCTGCTTTTTAATATGCTATCTAGGTTGGTCATAACTTTCCTTCCAAAGAGTAAGCATCTTTTAATTTCTTGGCTGCAACCACCATCTGCAGTGACTTTGGAGCCCAGAAAAATCAAGTCAGCCAGATACCTTAACAAAACACTAGTCCTACACATGACGACCTGAGAACACACAAAACACCTGTCACTGTAGGTCAGCATCATGCCTTGCAAGCTGTAAAGCTCTATCCATTGAAGGTCTAAGAGTAGCATCTCAGTTGTGTCCTACAGTATCTCATTTGTTAACCCATGGCCTATCCTGTAATAGCATTTGTCTGGCTCACTTAATTCCTGCTTTTCTCACCTCTCTCTCACTCCAGCTCCCTGATTTCCTTTGCCTCAACCTAAAACTGAGTAGTTTTGTTTCATTACGTGCTCAGTATTCAGAATAGGTAGATGTTATTCTAAAGCATCCACTTGTGTAATTATAAGGGAGAATTGGAGCTGTGGATTCTGTGGGTAAAGGCCAAAGGGAACCTTTAACAAGGGCCTCTTTCTATCATCTTTGTCTTAACATGTGGTAGGAAAATGTGGGAGTAGAAAGTGAATGAGAATATACAAATATGGGTTGGTCAAAAAGTTCATTCGGGTTTTCCCATAAGATGTTACAGAAACACCCAAACAAGTTTTTTGGCCAATCCAATATATACTTCCATAAGACACACTTTAAAAAATATTTGTTTGACTGATAATCTTTAAAAAAAAAAAAAAAAAAAAGCCTGAGATATTGCTAGAATAAGCCTCTCTGAAAACAGTAAAAATCCTATTTGGACAGGCTGGTCATATTTCTGTTGATATGTTATCTTACAGTCTCTGCCTATCACTCTATAATGCAATTTAAGACAAATAGACAGCATCCAAGTTAAGATGTGATACTTCTACTGTTGAATTTTGGAACCGGGGTTGATGTTTTTATTTTATATCAAGTAACCAAATAGAAAAAGAGGTGATAAATAGCCTGTTTGTCAGCTTGCAAAGAAGGGCATGACAATTTAAATGAATTAAAAGACGCTTACTCCTTGGAAGGAAAGTTATGACCTAGATAGCATATTCAAAAGCAGAGACATTATTTTGCCAAGAAAGGTTCGTCTAGTCAAGGTTATGGTTTTTCCTATGTTCATGTATGGATGGGAGAGTTGGACTGTGAAGAAAGCTGAGCGCCAAAGAATTGATGCTTTTGAACTGTGGTGTTGGAGAAGACTCTTGAGAGTCCCTCGGACTGCAAGGAGATCCAACCAGTCCATTTTGAAGGAGATCAGCCCTGGGATTTCTTTGGAAGGAATGATGCTAAAGCTGAAACTCCTGTACTTTGGCCACTTTATGTGAAGAGTTGACTCATTGGAAAAGACCCTGATGCTGGGAGGGATTGGGGGCAGGAGGAGAAGGGGACGACAGAGGATGAGATGGCTGGATGGCATCACTGACTCGATGGACGTGAGTCTGAGTGAACTCCGGGAGTTGGTGATGGACAAGGAGGCCTGGCCTGCTGTGATTCACGGGGTCGCAAAGAGTCGGACACGACTAAGCGACTGATCTGATGTGATCTTCTAGAACCTTAGATTAATACACAAGTTGATTACCTCACTACCACTTGACACCTTGTATCTGCCTGGAACTAATATTTAGCATATCTTACATTTTATTTTAGTACTAAAAGACAGAATAAATGGTTTGAAAACGGACACTGATATGGAAATTTCTCTAATCAAATACAGCATTGTTATGTAGAAAAAAAGTCTTAAGTATGTTTCACTTTGTTGGAACAGCCAGGATTCGAGTATAATGTTCCATGTAAGAAGTTCTCCATGGTCCAACTGAAAGTAGACCTTTTTCTGAGTAAACTGTGAAGTTCTATTTATTTTTTCAATTTGACTCAAGATTTATATAGTGACTTATATTTGATAAATAGTAAAGCACTTGGTACTTTTTTATAATTGATAGTATAACAACACATAAAAAGGAAAGACATGGACTTACCTATAATGTATGTCATATATGATGGTCAAATTGCTAACGACAGCAAAGATGAAAGTGAAAGTCGTTTAGTCTGACTCTTGGTGACCCCATGGACTATACAGTCCATGGAATTCTCCAGGCCAGAATACTGGAGTAGGTAGCCTATCCCTTCTCCAGGGGGTCTTCCTAACCCAGGGATCAAACCCAGGTCTTTCACATTGCAGGCAGATTATTTACCCAGCTGAGCCACAAGGGAAGCCCAAAAATACTAGAGTGGGTAGTCTATCCCTTCTCCAGAAAATCTTCCCAACCCAGGAATTGAACCGGGATCTCCTAAAGAAAGGCAGATTCTTTACCAACTGAGCTATCAGGGAAAGATACTTTAAGAAAATCACCTGTCTATAGGCAAAAAACCTTGGAGTCTTATGTCCAGAAAGTAAACCATTTCTTGACAGCTCATGAATGGGTTACCACAGCACTGTATCTCAGAAAGTCCTTGTATTTCAGAAAGTCAAAATCCTTTCACTCCGCTGATCATTTGTGGATACTTTCCACCGGGACTTCCCCTGTGGCTCAGACGGTAGTGTCTGTCTACAAGAGGGAGACCTGGGCTCGACCCCTGGGTCAGGAAGATCCCCTGGAGAAGGAAATGGCAATCCACTCAAGTACTATTGCCTGGAAAATCCCATGGACAGAGGAGCTTGGTAGGCTATAGTCCATGGGGTCACAAAGAGTTGGACATGACTGAGCGACTTTACTTTCACTTTCCTTAATTACTTGTGGGAGATACTGAACTGGTAGTAACATGTACTTTAATTAATCGTTTTGCTTTCTCTTCAATTATTTTTTATTACCTTGACATAAAATCATCAAGAACTTTTCTGTTCAGTTGCTCAGTCATGTACGACTCTTTGTGACCCCATGAATCACAGCACAATAGGCCTCCCTGTCCATCACCAACTCCCAGAGTTCACCCAAACTCAGGTCCATCGAGTCAGTGATGCCATCCAGACATCTCAAACTCTATCATCCCCTTCTCCTCCTGCCCCCAATCCCAGCATCAGGGTCTTTTCCAATGAGTCAACTCTTCACATGAGGTGGCCAAAGTACTGGAGTTTCAGCCTCAGCATCAGTCCTTCCAATGAACACCTAGGACTGATCTCCTTTAGGGTGGACTGGTTGGATCTCCTTGCAGTCCAAGGGACTCTCAAAAATATTTTCCAGCACCACAGTTCAAGAGCATTAGTTTTTCGGTGCTCAGCTTTCTTCACAGTCCAACTCTCACATCCATACATGACTACTGGAAAAACCATAGCCTTGACTAGATGGACCTTTGTTGGTAAAGTTATATCTCTGCTTTTGAATATGCTATCTAGGTTGGTCATGACTTTCCTTCCAAGG
Source organism: Bubalus bubalis (assembly GCF_019923935.1). Taxonomy (NCBI): domain Eukaryota; kingdom Metazoa; phylum Chordata; class Mammalia; order Artiodactyla; family Bovidae; genus Bubalus; species Bubalus bubalis. The sequence continues at coordinate 19,027,465 of NC_059165.1, forward strand.
AGTAAGCGTCTTTTAATTTCATGGCTGCCATCACCATCTGCAGTGATTTTGGAGCCCAAAAAAATAAACTCTGATAGTTTCCCCATCTATTTGCCATGAAGTGATGGGACCAGATGCCATGATCTTCGTTTTCTGAATGTTGAGCTTTAAGCCAACTTTTTCACTCTCCTCTTCCACTTTCATCAAGAGGCTTTTGAGTTCCTCTTCACTTTCTGCCATAAGGGTGGTGTCATCTGCATATCTGAGGTTATTGATATTTCTCCTGGCAATCTTGATTCCAGCTTGTGCTTCTTCCAGTCCAGCATTTCTCATGATGTACTCTGCATAGAAGTTAAATAAGCAGGGTGACAGTATACAGCCTTGATGTCCTCCTTTTCCTATTTGGAACCAATCTGTTCCATGTCCAGTTCTAACTGTTGCTTCCTGACCTGCATATAGGTTTCTCAAGAGGCAGGTCAGGTGGTCTGGTATTCCCATCTTTTTCAGAATTTTCCACAGTTTATTGTGATCCACACAGTCAAAGGCTTTGGAGTAGTCAATAAAGCAGAAATAGATGTTTTTCTGGAACTCTCTTGCTTTTTCCATGATCCAGCGGATGTTGGGAATTTTGACATACATAAGGGGAAAAGTCTGAGAAAGAGGAGGCTACTCTCCCTAATCCCACCACTGAGGAGGATACGAGGTATGATTGTGTAGGGTAATGAAATGCAAAGCCTCAAGGTTCTTCAGAACTCCTGACCAAAGTGTTAAAAACAAAGATTTCAGGAACAATGGAATATAAGAGCTAATTTTTAGTTGTTTTAAAATGAATCCAAAACATGTGATATAAATAAATATTGTATTCATATTAACAGATTAAATTCAATGCTAAACCCCAAAGCAAATTTTGGTAGTAAGGGGATTTGTTAATATTTTTATTATTCTACCCTTGTTGATCTCCATTAGTACATGATATCATTCATTTCTTCCTTTTAAAAAGTCTCTTGCTGTTTACTTCCTTTGGCTGGGTGTGTGTGGGTGTGTGTGTGTGCGTGCGCGCGTACTTATAACTGCATTGTCTTCTAGGGTCACGTTTTTCTTAAGAGCTTTGGAAAACATTTTGGAGAATCTGTTAATGTGATGCCTCTTTATTTACTAAAATGTTTACAATAAGAACAAAATAATTATACTACATAATGGGAAATCATTCTTACAATATCTAAACTTCAGACAATAAGATGATGTCTAAGAATCAAAACACCGTTCTTTACAGGTTTTCATAGCCACTTTAAAAATAAGTATGCAGTTTACACTGTTACTAATAGGTATTATCAAAGAAATGAAGTTTTACTGTAACAAAGACATTTTGGTTAAATAAAACCAACTTAAATTTTTGAAAAATTTAAAATGGAATTATCTATAACCCCACCCTTATGGCAGAAAGCAAAAAGGAACTAAAGAGCCTCTTGATGAAAGTGAAAGAGGAGAGTGAAAAAGCTGGCTTAAAACTCAGCATTCAAAAAACTAAGATCATAGAATCTGGTCCTATCACTTCATGGCAAATAGATGGGGAAACAATGGAAACTATAACAGACTATTTTCTTGGGGTCCAAAATCACTGAAGATGGTGACTTCAGCCATGAAATTAAAAGATGTTTGTTCCTTGGAAGAAAAGCTATGACCAACCTAGACAGAATATTAAAAAGCAGAGACATTACTTTGCCAGAAAAGGTCTGTCTACTCAAAGCTATGATTTTTCCAGTGGTCATGTATGGATGTGAGAGCTGGACTATAAAGAAAACTGAGTGCCAAAGATTTGATGCTTTTGAACTGTGGTGCTGGAGAAGACGCTTGGGAGTCCCTTGGACTGCAGGGAGATCCAACCAGTCCATCCTAAAGGAAATGAGTCCTGAATATTCACTGGAAGTACTGATGCTAAAGCTGAAACTACAATACTTTGGCCATCTGATGCGAAGAACTGACTCATTTGAAAAGACCCTGATGCTGGAAAAGATTGAAGGCAGAAGGAGAAGGGGATGACAGAGGATGAGATGGTTGGATGGCATCACCGACTGGATGGACATGAGTTTGAGCAATCTCCAAGACTTGGTGGACAGATAAACCTGGCGTGCTGCAGTCCATGGAGTTGCAAAGAGTCAAACACAACTGAGCAACTGAACTGATAAGTAGTCTATTAAACTTGATAGTCTGAATAATTGAGAATGATCACATATATTCTTAATGTAATTCTAAATTTAAAAAAAAAATTAAAGAAAAGAAATCAGGAGGCGTTACTGTAAAGAACTTGCCTATCAATGCACGAGACATAAGAGATGCGGGTTTGATTCCTAAATCAGGAAGATCCCCTGTAGGAAGTAATGACAATCACTCTAGTAATTCTTGCCTGGAGAATCCCATGGACAGAAGAGCCTGGTGGGCTACAATCCATAGGGTCACGGAGTCGGACACAGCTTAAGCGACTTAGCATGTACACATATTCTATTAAATTTAATTGTGTAAATAACTGAGCATTACCACATATATTCTTAATGGAATACCAAGTTTCAAAAAAAAATAAGTAAATAAGACCAAATAAATCACTAATGCTATAATGACTGCTCTGTAATTATTAATGAAGCATTTTGGAATGATTTGTTACGCTAAATATCAATTAGCATTTTTCTCACATGCTTATTTTTCCTGATTATTCTTTAATTTTTATTGTTTCTATTTCAGACAAATCGGAGGACACTTTAACAGCAATTCACAAAAAGCTTTGCAAGTTGCTTTTACTTTTTAAATAACATTAACCACAGCATTTCTTAAAAAGCAGCGGGGCGGGGTGGGGGGGGGAACTTCATTAACATTGCTACAAGAGGAAAAGAGATGCTGAGGTTAATTGGAGAAAGGATTTTTTTTTAACAAATGAAATAAATGTCATACTAGTTCAAACTGTCATTAAAAAAAGAACTGCACTTCTCTATATCATTTTTGGAAACTGCTAAAATGTCTTTCTTTCCTAAGACATTTTGGCTGGCATTCAGCATTTCTTATTTTTATGTTATCTCACGTGACTTTTTGTTAAGAGACACTTCAGGATATTTTTCATAAAATGTATTCAGTTTAGAGACTCAGGTTTATTTTATTTTGTACACTAATGCAGCATTATCTTTGCTCTCCTTACAAGAACAAAGATATCTCGAAAGAGTAAAGCTTCTCAAGGTCATTGGCCTGTGTCTTTCCAACTCCTCAAGTAGGTATTCATTTTTCTTCGTTTCCTGTCAGTGTGCCGTGATAGCCTTCACATCCGTCTGTGCCTTTGCTTTTATTAGCAGGAAATACAGCTATAGCTTTAGTGTCATGTGTACTATAAAGACAGGATTTTCAAGAGATTTGACAACTCTCATATTTCCCGAAGTATTCTCAATGTAACACAGAAACAGTTTATTACTGCTAAGTAGTGACTGTCTCTCCAGCTTGAATAATGAAGTTCTCCAGGTCAATATTTTATACAATGATACATTTAAGGAAGCATTTCTCTTCAACTTGGCACTAAAACAATGGCTGTCATAACACAGATCTATGTATTATCAATCTCACATGCCACCATAATCAATCTAATTCGCAGGGCAGAGAAAGTGTAATATGTTATTGAGTTAAACCAGGAATTTTCTTCTACCAAAGTCTTTATAAAGGAACATAATACAATTATTTACAGAGATGAACTCCTCCTCTATAGCATGGAATAAATTTAGCCTTCTGTGAAGAGTGTTCACAGCTGCAGGTGATTTACCTGTGATGCTGGAAAGGCCTTTCAGTTCTGCAAGCCTCAAGCCTGAGCTTCACAAATCCACTCAGAGAGGGAATCGAGAGAAAGATAGGCATTAAAAAAAGAAGTCTGGCTCCAACAAACATACACACACACACACACACACACCCATAGCACAAAGTGTGTTTTATGGGATCATTAAAAATCAAAACCTTGCCCATCTTTCATTTGAATATTTCATGACAAGAGGCCATTTCTAAGGGAGAACTGCTTCCTTGCTGGTCAGATAACAGTGGGGTTTAACATGGAATAAATTCACAAACTTTTCATTTCAGTCTACAGAAGCCAAAGCGTACATCTGCATCAATCCTCTTGGCAGCAAAAAGCAAGTCCCTTTGAAGCTTTAAGTTTGTACCAACACCTGTTAAGACTCTCCCTGCCCTCGATTCCATTTTATATCTGGCAGCATTGAAAGCAAACTCCAACTGAAGATGTTGCTACAAAATAAAGAAAATATACCTTGGCCAAAGATGTACATCCATTTTTTTTTCTTTCTCATATTTTTCTCCTCTTCATAGCATCTGCTCCTATTGCTCTGAGTGAGGAAAATCTCACTGGGTAAATTTTCTCATCTCTGTGGATTGGTGAGTAATTCATTTCAATGGGAAAACCATTTTGACTTAGACTTTGACCTGCATTTTCCACTGAAGCTTTATGCATTATCAAGCTGACTCTTGTATATATTTTTCAATGGTTCAGAGCCAATGGGAAGAAAGGTATCATTGGCACCCCAGAACAAAGCACAATAATATGCTCATCACTTTTTACTTCTCTCGTGGCAGATTGCATCATACCAAATGGATACACCTATATATATTCTGTCCCACAAATTTCTCTTTGATGTTACAGTAATACAACTCGATCAAGAGATGCAGTCCACATCCTTTCCTCTTGAACTTGTTGCATTTTTGTAATTGCATCAAACAGAAGTTGGTGAAGTAACTTTCTAATTTATATGGCTATAGTATACCAGGTGCAGTGACTTCTTCCTGGCTCTCTTCCTCTGTCTCTCTGTCTTTCTGAACCTGGCCAACATGTTGTAAGGAAGGCTAGGCCTTATGTAGACATTATGTTAAAGTCTTCCAGGCAGCAGTTTCAGCTAAGTCCCCCACTGATAGCCGGCATCCACCACCAGACATGTTAGTGGTATGACTTCAGATAATTTTAACACTCAACTTTTTCAGATGAAGCCCAAAATGTCATGAAAGAGACAAGCCATCTCTGTTATGACTGACTTACTAACATTTCTGGCACATAAATCATGAGAGATAATAAACTGTTTTGTTTTAACCACCAAATTTGGGGGGTGGTTTGTTACACAGCAGCAGATAACTAATCTAGTCCACCACATCTTTAAATTTTTTATCTTTCAAACTTGTGTTTTCAAACAGTTACACCAGGATCTACATGCTGCCTTTCTCCTCACCATGGAAGTCTGTCCCCTGCCAAAACCCTTCTTAACACTGACCGTATCAGTGTCAAAGGAAACTGTCTCTTATTCTTGCATTTTCCCACTACAATGACTGCAGAAACCTTAATGAAGTACTTATGTGTTTCAAGATACATTGGTTTGGGACCTGAGAAATTAAATGTGCGCCTCAGATGCCTGCAGAATGATCTTGTCTATAAAAATGCCTTAGGCCAAGTGACCTTGCCCAGAGCATGATGTGTATGTAACTCATCAGAGCAGAGGCCTGGAGGATTGATTCAGTGAGTCCATGAGAAGGACTTCTTTTCTGTCCTACACACTCTGAGAACTAGAAGTCTGAATATAATTGTCACTGCATACCATCAAGTCCACAAACCATTCAAATCAATATCCGTAAGGGATTCTTTGACTCAAGACTTTCTGCAGAGAACTTAATCACTGAATGGATACTAGAAAATGAGAAAGACATTGCTATAAAGTTTATTCTAACAAGTGTACTTGAGTATTACAAATACCATAAAAAGATAATTTCCAATTCTTTTGGTCACAAAATTATTCCTTCAAGTAGAATGTTATAATGGTTAGCTCCATACATAAAACAGAGGAATGGCTCAAGTTTGAAGGGGCAACTAGAAATCCACATCCCAGTTGCTCTGTCTTGTTCTATTTCCCACTACAGAAGTCCCAAGGAATTGCTCAGAAACCCTACTGTGATCCAGAGATGCAAAGTTTGTAAACCAATGTTGTCATTCTTTAACTCCTCTCTAATATGAAACCAGTTTTGAAATCAGTAAAAAAAAAAAAAAAAAAAAGTTCTTTTATGACTGGGGAATATTGTCTATAGCATCTAGGTGGGATTTCTCAGAGGTTCTTCAGATTCTACAATTTCTGTATAACTGAAGAACTCACATGCTACCACAAAGGACCTTATCATTAATTTCACAGATTAATTTGTGAAATTAATTGTTTCTCTAATTGCACCAAGTAAAAAATTCAAAGTTACTTATCTATACAACTAAGAAAATTTTCCTTTTCCTTCATCAAGCTGTATAAGAGATGCCTCCTGATCATTAACTATTATTTGGGATAGTCTGTGGCTCAGCTGGTAAAGAATCCGCCTGCAATGCGGGAGACCTGGGTTTGATCCCTGGGTTGGGAAGCTCCCCTGGAGAAGGGAAAGGCTACCTACTCCAGTATTCTGGCCTGGAGAATTCCATGGACTGTAGAGTCCATGAGGTCGCAAAGAGTTGGACATGACTGAGCAACTTTCACTTTCACTTTGATTCCATGTGTATATTTGCTTCCACTTATTTGTCCCAATTTTCAATTGTTTTTCCAAGTTCTACCGCTTTAATCTCCTCAAATTTACCCTCTCTCTGTGTTAGTCCTACACAACCTGCTATATGTTCTAGTCATATAGCTCACCTCTTTACCTCCTAACTCACCTTCATACTTTCAGTCCCCTACCCTTTCTGCTTTTTAAACACTGATGACAGAATAATTTCCAAAATCATTATGACTCCCTCCTGTTCTGGCATTTTCACTCACCCTCTCATTGTGTAAATATCTTTGCTTGTTTGGCAAAGTTTTCCATTCTCAGATATTCAAGTGCAGTTTTTATGACTCTTCACAAACCCTTTATACCAACCAACACCAATATCATTTATTCACCTAAAAGGATTTGATACTGATTAGAGAAACTCAATGCCTAAAAGAAAATAAAAGTAACTAGATGAAGGAAGAGTGAAGAATACACAAAAATAGTAAAATAAAATTAGCCATTTTATTCAGTAAAGATTCATAATATCAAGTCCACTGAATTTTCAAATCAAAAATGGAAATGTGATTAGTGTCGATATTCATTACATCTCTAGCATCTATATATTCAAACGAGATCTGAGTTCATAGTGTTATATACACCCATTTCATTTTCACTGCCTTCCAGAAAAATGGCCATTATTTCATGGTAGTAATAAAAGTAGTTTTAGCAGTTGTAGCAAATGCTCTTTGTTATATACCCAGCAGTTTGTTTATGTTACTTATTAATCACACCCACCTAGAGCAACTTCTACTGTTTTTGTTTAATAGGGAAAGAGAGGGTCAAGAAAAGTTAATTAACTTTCCCTAAGGACCCACCTGCTTAGTGATATTGAGGCACCAAACTAAGTGGTCTGGCTTCAGAGCCAAAATTCCTAACCCATATTCCAAACTTCATTCAAAGGCTCTCATGGATATCTGTTGAAACAGTGGACAAGTGAAGCATATGTTCATTTCCTTCCAGTTCTCCTAGATAATGTGGTGGGGAACAGCGAAGGATGCTACACGGATTGACACATGTCTCAGGTATGTGTCGATTATACTTTCTCATTTGTCACACATTCCTTCTGTTTCCTGTTCTTGGCCTCTTACTATCACTTCTGTGTCTCTGAAGATGGTTGGGAAACCTGGAGAACTCTTAGGGGTATGTTTTGTGCTAATCTGCTGGTCTTACCCTACCTCCATGCTATACTTTGCCAAATTTCTTGGTCCCTTGGGTTCTGAGAAGAGATCCTCCTATGTATGGGCATCCTCAGCTGTACCCAACAATCCTACCCTGGCCCTATATTTAGCCTCTCTTTCTCCATCTTCTTCCCAGGTCTGTCAGTTATGGTAAGTGTTTATACCCCTGCCACTACAAGCCACCTCACTAGAGTGCTCACACACCCATATACCTGTGGAGATCTGAGGAGGCAGGAGGTGGGTTGTTCTCACTTCACCCTCAATGAAAGTGAAAGTGAAGTCACTCAGTGGTGTCCGACTCTTTGCGACCCCATGGACAGTAACACACCATGCTCTGCAGTCCATGGGATTTTCCAGGCAAGAATATGGAGTGGCTGCCATTTCCTTCTCCAGATGATCTTCCCAACCCAGGGATCGAACCCGGGTCTCCTGCATTGCAGACAGACACTTTACCATCTAAGCCACTAGGGAAGCCCAACCCTCAATATATCCCCTTAATTCTCTTTAAGAAAAGTTTCCTAATAAAACTCATGTTTTGAGTTTGGTGATCATGGTAAAAAGAGTCATATTTTGAGCATCTTTCTACTCAGAAGAAAAAGAATGTGCTGTGCTTAGTTGCTCAGTCATGTCTGACTTTGCAACCCCATGGACTGTAGCCCACCAGGCTCCTCTGTCCATGGGGATTCTCCAGGCAAGAACACTGGAGTGGGTCGCCATATCCTACTCCAAGGGATCTCCTGACCCAGGGATTGAACCCAGGTATCCCATATTGCAGGAGGATTCCTTACTGTTTGAGCCACCAGCGAAGCCCAAGATACTTGAATGAGTAGCCTATCCCTTCTCCAGTGTATCTTCCTGACACAGGAATTGAACCAGGTCTCCTGCATTGCAGGCAGATTCTTTACTAGTTGAGCTACAATCCCTGATTTTATGTCAAACTTCCAAATATGTGAAATTTCACCAATGATCCATGTTCCATTTTAATCCTTTTGTACCCAAAGTCCCTGAGGACACCAAAAATATTAAGATATTTTCTCCCAATTCGACTCTTCTAAGTTACACAAGTTTCCATGTGCTCAGGTTCTGATTTTCTACATGAATTATAACTAAATCCCATAATGTCTTGTAGACCCTAATACTACCAGTAAACAGGCCATGTGTTTTATCATGATTTTGTGGCTTCTTTCCATGAAAACTTATTATTAAAGCGCAGTTAAAAGACATGCAAGATGTGGGTACTTAAATTAAGCCATCCAGAAATCACTTAAAAGCATATGTGTTTATGTTCAAGGAATGATACTTCATATGTTAGATAACGATCTTGTTGAGAATTTGCTATGATGCTCAATATCTCGGTTTAGTGTCAAAAGCTCAACAGTGAAACTCTGGGGAAGGCTTCATAGCCGAAAGGAAACACTGAAGAAACATCATCTTTAGTTTCCTAGGTGTGTTTCCACAAAAAATATGCAGTAATTGCTTCTAAGGAGGGGTTATTTGGGTTTGGAAAAAAATATATTAATAAGAGAATTGTACTTAATGAAAATGTAATGAGATTGAAATAACAAATATAGGGAAATGAATACTAAATATTATAAAATATGTTGAATGCAACCCCTAAATATTATCTGAACCAACAGAAATTAATTTCATATAATGTATGCAAATTATGTTAGACACTCAGTCATGTCTGACTCTTTGCAACCCCTTGGAGGTTGCAAACCCCTTCTGTCCATGGAATTCTCTAGGCAAGAATACTGGAGTGGGTAGCCATTCCCTTTTCCAGGGGATTTTCTCACCAGGGATTGAACTCAAGTCTCCCATATTGCAGGCAGATTCTTTACCATCTGAGTCACCAGGGAAGCCCATGTACAAAATATCAAATAATTAATTCAGGGAGTTCATTAAGAACATAATAATGTTGTGTTATTAGACACTACTAAATGTCTATCAAAAAGTTTCAGGTTTTTCAGTCAGGATATTCTAGCATTATGTTTTACTCAAAATCTTTACCCAAATCTCAGTGCCACATCACAATGAGTTTCTCAGTCACACAAATTCCGCTATGGGTCCAGGTAGCTCTTCAGGGCTTCTCTAAACTTATGGCATTTCCGATATCAATGTATCATTATAATTCAAATTTTATTGGTCAAAGCAAGATCCATGACTACATAAAACTCCAGAGAGTCAAAGAAGTACTATTATTTCTGTGTCTAGAAAGTTATTTGGGTGAATATCATAAAATCACAAAATCAACTAGATTTTCTATAATTGCTGACAAAATGCTCTATTAGCAAAATCAATTTGTCATTAGGTTACTTTGCAATGTAAGATGAGAACAAGGGTGGTCAAATAATTTTCTTCTCTTATGCCATCAAGTAATTTTGTCTGTACTAGTATCATGCAACATAGACCAAATATAAACAATATTTGAGTGTATAAAAAGCTTCTAAAAATGCTAAATAAGATGAATTAACCAAAGTAACCCTTAAGTAACCCACCTGAGAACCCATAAGGAAATTATCAGTGTTTAACATGTTTGTGGCATGGGCAAAACCAACAAATAAGCTGTTAACAGATGTAAAGAAAAACTAGGCACATATTATGTATTGTTAAAAAAAATAAGTTGAACCAGCAAATTATAGCAATCAATCTAACTCCTTCATTTGAACAAAATGTTATGTAATTAATATAATTAAAGGAAATCCCCATAATGAGTTAACTGAAGTACAAAAAGTTTGCATATGTAGTTCATAGAGTCGCTTTATATCAAGGTAACTGAAATGAGTCAGCACAACTAGTTAGGCAGGAGTCTGTAGGATAAACCTGACCCTTCCATACCATCCTGATCCAGCTACACCTTTATGCTACCTGGCAGTTGTCCATTTTAAGAATATATACGATGACTACTATTATTCAACATAGTTGAAGTCCAACATGGAAGTCCTAGCTACTGCAATGAAAGAAAAAAAAAAAAAAGAAAGAAAAGGAAACTAGATTGTAAAAGAAGTAAAACTCTCACTGTTTGTAGGCGACATGATACTATACATAGGAAATCCTAAAGATACTAACAGAAAATTTCTAGAGCTAATCTGTGAATTTAGCAAAGTTGCAGGATACAAAATTAATACAGAGAAATCACTTGCATTCCTATACAATAACAATGAAAAATCAGGAAGAGAAATTAAGAAATCAATCCCATTTACCATTGCAACAAAAAAATTAAATACCTAGGAATAAACCTACCTAAGGAGGCGAAAGATCTGTATACAGAAAACTATAAGATACTTATGAAAGAAATCAAACATGATGAACAGATTGAGAGATATTCCAGGTTCCTGCATTAGAAGAATCAATATTGTGAAAATGACTATACTACCAAATGCAATCTACAGATTCAATGTGATCCCTATCAAATTACCAATAGCATTTTTCACAGAACTGGAACAAAAAAATCTTTTAATTCACATGGAAAAGCAAAAGACCCAGAATAGCCAAAGCAATCTTGAGAAAGATGGATGGATCTGGAGGAATCAACCTTACTGACTTCAGACTATACTACAAAGCTACAGTCATCAAGACAGTATGGTACTGGCACAAAACAGAAATATAGACCAATGGAACAAGATAGAAAGTCCAGAGATAAGCCCATGCACCTATGGGTATAAGGTTATTTTTGAGAAAGGAGGCAAGAATATATAATGGAGAGAAGATGGTCTCTTCAATAAATGCTCCTGGGAAAACTGAACTACTACATGTAAAAGAATGAAATTAGAGCACTTCCTAACACCACACACAAAGATAAACTCAAAGTGGATTAAAGACCTAAATGTAAGACCAGAAACTATAAGACTCTTAGAGGAAAACATAGGCAGAACACTCTATAACATAAATCACAGCAAGATCCTCTATGAGCCACCTCCTAAAGTAAGGGAAATAAAAACAAAATCAAACAAGTAGGACCTAATTAAACTTAAAAGCTTTTGCACAGCAAAGGAAGCCATAAACAAGTTGAAAAGACAACCCTCAGAATGGGAGAAAATAATAGCAAATGAAACAATTGACAAAGGATTAATTTCCAAAATATACAAGCAGCTTATTCAATTCAATACCACAAAGACAAGAAAACCCAATCAAAAAGTGGGAAAAAGACCTAAACAGACATTTCTCCAAAGACATACAAATGTCTAATAAACCCATGAAAATATGCTCAACATCGCTCATTATTAGAGAAATGTAAATTAAAACTACGAGATATCACCTCACACCTGTCAGAATGGCCATCAAAAAATCTACAAATGATAAATGCTGGAGAGGAGGGGGAGAAAGGGAAACCCTCTTGCACTGATAGTGGGAATATAAATTGATACAGCCACTATGTAAGACAGTATGGAGATTCCTTAACAAACTAGGAATAAAACCACCATATGACTCAGCAATCCCACTGCTCAGCATATACTCTGAGGAAATCAAAATTGAAAAAGACACAGGTACCCCAAGGTTCACTGCAGCTCTATTTATAGTAGGCAGGACATGGAAACAACCTAGATGTCCATTGACAGATGAATGGATAAAGAAGTTGTGATACATATGCACCATGAATTATTATTCAGCCATATAAAGGAATGCATTTGAGTCCATTCCAATAAGGTGGGTGAATCTAGAACCTATTATACTGAGTGAAGTAAGTTACAAAGAGAAAAACAAATATCGTATATTAACACATATATATGGAATCCAGAAATACGGTGCTGTTGAACTCATTTGCAGGGCAGCAAGGTAGACACAGACATAGAGAACAGACTTATGGACAAAGCAAGGGTGTAGGAAGAGAGGGTGGGAAGTATGAAGAGAGTAACATGGAAACATATATGTTACCATATGTAAAATCAATAGCCATTGGTAATTTGTTTTGTGACTCAGAGGACTCAAACCAGGGCTCTGCAACAACCTATAGGGGTGGTATGGGAAGGGAGGTGGGAAGGATGTTCAAGAGGGAGGGGACATAGGTATACCTATGGCTGAGTCATATTGATATTTTGCAGAAACCAATACAATTTTTTAGAGCATTTATCCTTCAATTAAGAATAAATTTAATTATATAAAAAATAATATATAGGAAGAATCAAACCCTGTGGTTCCCTGATTTCTAGCACAGTGGCCATTATTTTAGAAATTTTATGGCTCGTAAATGTGCATTTTCTAAGGCATGGAGTGTGGGTCAGGAGAATACTAGGATTAAGGGGAACTCCTACTACTCTTCTCCTTCCCCCAAAGAGGCTGCCTGCTGTTTCATCTTCTGGCCTAACTTTCTATATACTCTCTTCCCATGTCCAACAGTTTAAAAATTTACCCTACTTTGATTCGAAGCAGGGCTGGATAGGTAATAGTAGCCTGTAGAATATCCAATCATATGTACCTAAATTACCAGTGCTTCTGCACCAAAGAATTGGTGCTTTAGAAGACTCTTGAGAGTCCCCTGGACTGCAAGGAGATCCAACAAGTCCATCCTAAAGGAGAGCACTCCTGGGTGTTAATTGGAAGGACTGATGTTGAAACTGAAACTCCAATACTTTGGCCACCTGATGTGAAGAGCTGACTCATTTGAAAAGACCCTAATGTTGGGAAGGATTGAGGGCAGGAGGAGAAGGGGACGACAGAGGATGAGATGGCTGGATGGCATCATCAATTCAGTGGACATCAGTTTGGGTAAACTCCAGGAGTTGGTGGACAGGGAGGGCTGGCGTGCTGCAGTTCATGGGGTTGCAAAGAGTCGGACGTGACTGAGAGACTGAACTGAACTGCATTTATTTATTTAATTCAAGCAATTCTGAAAATTGTAAAGTAAAAATCTCTCTCTTAACTCCAACCTTATCCCACTTCATTCTACAAATTTAAATATGCTGACATAGGAGCTTCCCTTGTAGTCCAGTTTCTAAGACTTCATGTTATCAATGCAAGGACACTTTAGTATAAATATTAGAATACATAATAACATATAAGATCTGTTACCTCTGTATAATAAAGTAATAAAGAGAGTGGTTATTTTGCTTTCACTTTGCAACTATGATACAAAAACTAGATACAAACACAAAATCAAAGTTTGGAAAATTTGATACTAACAAAATTAGTAATAATAACCATTAATTTAGAAGTGAAATACCTTAATAAAATACATTTGGAGACCTGGATTTCCAATTCATGTGCTAAAATAAATTGCCAATTCTTTATTACACTTTGATCTTTAATATTTTTTTAAGCTGATGAAGCATTTTCTACTACAGATCTCACTGGATTGTTATTAACTTGCCAACTCAATGGGGCTTAATCGTTAGCAATTTTTAATATTTTTAAAGCTGTACACCACCCACAGGAGTTTCCAGTGAATTAGTTCCCACAGCTCACCCAGTGATTTTATAAGCATATCTAGCTTTAAGCAATTATTACAATTTTAGAAACCACAGGCAGTTTGATTTTTCTCCTGATGAATTAATTTAGTTCTCATAATTGGTCATGACCTTGTTCCACAGTTCCAATTCAGTAACCCAGTATCAAAGCTTGATTCTTCGCTTGTCCACTCTGCATTTTTGCTTCAGTATTACACAAAGATTAATCCTCCAGTCTCACCAGAGTCACGTCATTTCACCACAAAACTCATTTCATTGGCTACCCTTCATGTGTGTTTGACATCTCTCTTCATCATCATTGTTTCTGTGGTGCTCTTTACCTCCTTGTCAACCTCATGTAGTCCCAGTTTCCCTCTGTCTTGAGGCTCTAGCCACAAAGGTAACTTTTTAGGGGAAAAAAAAATATATGGGAAACATCAATGTACTGTACTGCCTTGAGAAGATATTTTCTAAATAATACTCCAGTGACTAGATACAGCTCTTGTCACGTCAAAAGCTACACATCTTATTCTTCTTCACTGTTTACTACTTGAAGAATCAGCAGCAACTTAATGCTAGGCATTACAGCATCATATATTTTAGTCATTTTTATGATATTTCTTGAGGCTTCTGCCATAATATTTAAGTGGAAATGGATTCAGTTTTTGCCCTACAGCTTACACTATAAGTGTATGTAGTCATCCATTTAATATCAAGAAGGAATTTGAAATTTCCATTTCTGAGATTATGTGCTCTTTAAATGTAGAGTTCACAGATAAAAGGCTCTACAGATAGAACTCATTTGAGTTATATGAAACTAGAAGTATACTGTAATTTTATAATTAATTATTCATATATGTTCACCTTAATTATTTAAACCAATTTACCTGTTAACTCTATATCCTTTTAACAATGTTCTTTATACTAGAGAGAGCTGTAACCCTGAACGATTCTTAGCTCTTACTCCAGCTTTTCCTCAGGGTCTCAAGAGATTTAATGTGTCAGTCTAGCTCTTGTAAATGCCCTAGCTACAGCTTTTTATTATGTTCTCATATAATCTTCTCGTGTCAAGGGTCTTCACTCACTTGGAGCATACTTCTGGGCTTAGACAGAGACTCTACAGACTCAGCATATTTCTCTATTGTATCTTTGAGACCTATTACTGGGAGAGACTTGAATAACGGACACAAAACAGCCATTAGATGATGCACAAAGAATTTGATGAACTGGTACGATATCCTCCCAAGCAAACTTCAAAAATCAGAATTTAAACTGTCCTTGTAAGTAACTAAATTAGAGAAATATATTTTCTCACTATTCTTTTTAATGCTTTTGTTATTTTATGTCTTTGATTTCAAGAGGTCCTGATAAAACCAGAATTGTATTAATAGTATTTTCTAACATGATTCAGATCTATTTGTTCATGACACAATTGTGTGTGTGTATTCCAAAAGAATTACTGAAAAGCAAAACAAATCCAAAATACTGCTGCTGCTGCTAAGTCGCTTCAGTCGTGTCTGATTCTGTGCGACCCCATAGACGGCAGCCCAGCGGGCTTCCCCGTCCCTGGGATTCTCCAGGCAAGAACACTGGAGTGGGTTGCCATTTCCTTCTCCAATTGCCAAAACACTACCGGATCTGATAACTGAATTCAATGGTCTCAATATAAAGGGGTCGGCATTTAAAAAGTACATACATATAAAACATACAGTAGAAACAGACAAATAGAAAATAAAATTATCATTAATACTGCAGTTTACCAAAATTAAGACTGTTCATGAAAATAAACTTTTAAACCAAAAAGCAAGCTAGTGACTGGGAGAGAACATTCCATATTACATATATCAGACAAAAAGATGTGTATCTAAAACTATACTGTCTCTTTTGCTACTAGTCACATGTGGCTATTTAAATCAAAGTTAAAACTTCTGGCCCTTGGTCATACCACTGCTACCTTCATCGTAAGTACTCAGTGGTCAAATGTGGCTGGTGGACAGTATCTAAAGCTCTATGTGACAGAGCTATTCTATATAGTATAAAGAACTTTTTAAAAGCTAATAATGAAAATACTATGTCCAGCAACAGGGAATAATCCAAATGTATAATCAATAGGTGAATGAATAAATACTGGTAACTTTATATTAAAAAGTACTATTCACCAATAAAAAATAAACATATATCTCATAAATGTAAGACATGGAAGAATTGCACACTCTTTTTGTTGAACCAAAGAAGCCCGATCTATGTATCCTGTGACTATTTAGGTGAAGGTAAGGAACTTACAAAAATGAATCTATGGAGACTGAAATCATAGTTTTTACCTTTGAAAGGGATAGAGAGAGTATGAGAGAACTTTCTAGACCTAATACCCACCACACACACATATGTAGCCAAAACTTTATAGAGAAGATGATCACTTTCATCTAACACCAAAAAGCAACAAATTAATCAAACAAAGCAATACTAGTATTCAACAACCCAAATGTCTAGAATAAAAATTGAAGTTATTAATGTTGAAGAGTGAGAAGTAACTAGAACATGCACACACTCCTGGCAGGATTGTAAATTGATATGATCATTTTGGAAAACATTTTAGCAATTTCTAACAAAGCTAAATACGTGCATACATTATAAACCAGTGATTTCATTTCTAGATATGTATCCTAGAAATGTACATGTCTGTTTGCAAAGAGACCTATAGAAGAATGTTCATAGCAGCATTATTTATAGTAACTCTAAATAGAAATAGTCTATTTGGCGACCATAGCAAAAATCAACAAAACCAAAAGCTGGTTCTTTGAAAGGATAAATAAAATTGACAAACCATTAGCCAGACTCATCAAGAAACAAAGGGAGAAAAATCAAATCAATAAAATTAGAAATGAAAATGGAGAGATCACAACAGACAACACAGAAATACAAAGGATCATAAGAGACTACTATCAACAATTATATGCCAATAAAATGGACAACGAGGAAGAAATGGACAAATTCTTAGAAAACTACAACTTTCCAAAACTCGACCAGGAAGAAATAGAAAATCTTAACAGACCCATCACAAGCACGGAAATTGAAACTGTAATCAAAAATCTTCCAGCAAACAAAAGCCCAGGTCCAGACGGCTTCACAGCTGAATTCTACCAAAAATTTAGAGAAGAGCTAACACCTATCCTGCTCAAACTCTTCCAGAAAATTGCAGAGGATGGTAAACTTCCAAACTCATTCTATGAGGCCACCATCACCCTAATACCAAAACCTGACAAAGATCCCACAAAAAAAGAAAACTACAGGCCAATATCACTGATGAACATAGATGCAAAAATCCTTAACAAAATTCTAGCAATCAGAATCCAACAACACATTAAAAAGATCATACACCATGACCAAGTGGGCTTTATCCCAGGGATGCAAGGATTCTTCAATATCCGCAAATCAATCAATGTAATACACCACATTAACAAATTGAAAAATAAAAACCATATGATTATCTCAATAGATGCAGAGAAAGCCTTTGACAAAATTCAACATCCATTTATGATCAAAACTCTCCAGAAAGCAGGAATAGAAGGAACATACCTCAACATAATCAAAGCTATATATGACAAACCCACAGCAAACATTATCCTCAATGCTGAAAAATTGAAAGCATTTCCTCTAAAGTCAGGAACAAGACAAGGGTGCCCACTTTCACCATTACTATTCAACATAGTTTTGGAAGTTTTGGCCACAGCAATCAGAACAGAAAAAGAAATAAAAGGAATCCAAATTGGAAAAGAAGAAGTAAAGCTCTCACTGTTTGCAGATGACATGATCCTCTACATAGAAAACCCTAAAGACTCCACCAGAAAATTACTAGAACTAATCAATGACTATAGTAAAGTTGCAGGATATAAAATCAACACACAGAAATCCCTTGCATTCCTATACACTAATAATGAGAAAACAGAAAGAGAAATTAAGGAAACAATTCCATTCACCATTGCAACGGAAAGAATAAAATACTTAGGAATATATCTACCTAAAGAATCTAAAGACCTATATATAGAAAACTATAAAACACTGGTGAAAGAAATCAAAGAGGACACTAACAGATGGAGAAATATACCATGTTCATGGATTGGAAGAATCAATATAGTGAAAATGAGTGAAATATAGTGAAAATACTACCCAAAGCAATCTATAGATTCAATGCAATCCCTATCAAGCTACCAACAACATTCTTCACAGAGCTAGAACAAATAATTTCACAATTTGTATGGAAAAACAAAAAACCTCGAATAGCCAAAGCGATATTGAGAAAGAAGAATGGAACTGGAGGAATCAACCTACCTGACTTCAGGCTCTACTACAAAGCTACAGTTATCAAGACAGTATGGTACTGGCACAAAGACAGAAATATAGATCAATGGAACAAAATAGAAAGCCCAGAGATAAATCCACGCACATATGGACACCTTATCTTTGACAAAGGAGGCAAGAATATACAATGGATTCAAGACAATCTCTTTAACAAGTGGTGCTGGGAAATCTGGTCAACCACTTGTAAAAGAATGAAACTAGAACACTTTCTAACACCATACACAAAAATAAACTCAAAATGGATTAAAGATCTAAATGTAAGACCAGAAACTCTAAGACTCCTAGAGGAGAACATAGGCAAAACACTCTCTGACATACATCACAGCAGGATCCTCTATGACCCACCTCCCAGAATATTGGAAATAAAAGCAAAAATAAACAAATGGGACCTAATTAACCTTAAAAGCTTCTGCACATCAAAGGAAACTATTAGCAAGGTGAAAAGACAGCCTTCAGAATGGGAGAAGATAATAGCAAATGAAGCAACTGACAAACAACTAATCTCGAGAATATACAAGCAACTCCTACAGCTCAACTCCAGAAAAATAAATGACCCAATCAAAAAATGGGCCAAAGAACTAAATAGACAATTCTCCAAAGAAGACATACAGATGGCTAACAAACACATGAAAAGATGCTCAACATCACTCATTATCAGAGAAATGCAAATCAAAACCACTATGAGGTACCATTTCATACCAGTCAGAATGGCTGCGATCCAAAAGTCTACAAGTAATAAATGCTGGAGAGGGTGTGGAGAAAAGGGAACCCTCTTACACTGTTGGTGGGAATGCAAACTAGTACAGCCACTATGGAGAACAGTGTGGAGATTCCTTAAAAAACTGGGAATAGACCTGCCTTATGATCCAGCAATCCCACTGCTGGGCATACACACTGAGAAAACCAGAAGGGAAAGAGACACGAGTACCCCAATGTTCATTGCAGCACTGTTTATAATAGCCAGGACATGGAAGCAACCTAGATGTCCATCAGCAGATGAATGGATAAGAAAGCTGTGGTACATATACACAATGGAGTATTATTCAGCTATTAAAAAGAATACATTTGAATCAGTTCTAATGAGGTGGATGAAACTGGAGCCTATTATCCAGAGTGAAGTAAGCCAGAAAGAAAAACACCAATACAGTATACTAACGCATATATATGGAATTTAGAAAGATGGTAACAATAACCCTGTGTACGAGGCAGCAAAAGAGACACTGATGTATAGAACAGTCTTATGGACTCTGTGGGAGAGGGAGAGGGTGGGAAGATTTGGGAGAATGGCATTGAAACATGTAAAATATCATGTATGAAATGAGTTGCCAGTCCAGGTTCAATGCACGATACTGGATGCTTGGGGCTGGTGCACTGGGACGACCCAGAGGGATGGAATGGGGAGGGAGGAGGGAGGAGGGTTCAGGATGGGGAACACATGTATGCCTGTGGCGGATTCATTTTGATATTTGGCAAAACTAATACAGTTATGTAAAGTTTAAAAATAAAATAAAATTTAATTAAAAAAAAATAAATAGAAATAGTCTAAATGTTCTTTAACAATATAAGGGGGGGTCAATGACATAATATCAGTATGATGAATTTCTATATAGTGATACATATCAACAAATCACAACTTCATGCACCAACATATCTGAATCACACAAATATAATGTCACATAAAAGGACCCAAGCAGAAAAGCAGACATACTCTATGATGTCATTTACATTAAGTTTAAAAACAGACTAAACTGCTCTATGGTGTTAGGATAATGATGATCTTTGAGAGCAAGAACAAAAAGTAGGATGAGGGTTTCTGAGGTGCTGATAATGTTCCAGTTGGAGTTCTGAGTGCTGCTCACCTGATGGGTTCACTTTAGCAAAACATCACTTCTGTACAATTCTGACATGTGCCATCTTCTCTACATATTTTACACTTAACATGCTTTTTAAAATTTTTTTCATCAAAAGATATCATTAGAAAAAGCAAAAGAATGTGAGAATATATTTGCAGTGCATGAAACAGATCTCTTTTTTCAGGGAAAGTTTATTGATGGTTCCCTATAAGTTACTATATGGTTGCCTTCACATCCTTCATCTCAGATAATCTTCACAGCAACCGCATGATTAACCCCATTTTACTGAGGAACCTGAGGCTTAGAAGGTTTGAGTGATTTTCCTCAGGTCACCAACACAGGCTGACTTCAAATCCACGCTTTCCAGCTCTTAAGTCATACAGTAACTGCTAGAAGGATTTCCCCAGCCATTCTTCCAGCCTTAAGTATATATCTATTTTTCCTCGGATTGTTTAAAGAATTAAGATAGATTTTTGAATGCATATATGTTCATACAGATAATATACTCTGTACTACAAACAGAAGCAATATGGTATATAAGAGCATGAAATCTGGACTCAGAAGGAATCCTGGGCTGATCAATCACTGATCTGGTTTTGGAAAGTAACTGCTCTGAATCTTGGTCTCCTCCTTGGTAAAATGGTAGTACTTTCATATCTACCTAGAACAGTGTTTGGCACTATAGAAAGAATGGGTGCTATTTTAACATGTCAAAGTAGTAAATACTTATAATGAATAATCTGTTAAGTATATTCATGCAGTCTAATCTGAGGCACAATTTAATTTGAAGCTGAGTAACAGTTTTGTGTTTCAATATGTCTAATAATGTCCAGAACAGTTCTATTGTATAATAATAAATGAAATTCATCACGTAAATATAAGAAAAGGTAACTAATGGGAATATAACAAAATTTATTTTTACAAAAAATTATATAATGTATATAGCATTATAGTGTTAGATATTCTTAATTTCAAAATAAATATAGAACATGAATAAATAAAAGCTTAATAGAAATTTGTTACTCCTTTGACTTAATACCAGAAGGCAAGTTGAAAATTACACATAATATTTGAGGTTTTTAAATCCATATATATATATTAGTGTCCAAACTTTAAAATTTCAATTTTTGGAAAGTAATCCAGGCCATCACTTATTTCATTTCTAGAATCTGATATCAGTATAGAAAATTTGGACATGTTATTCCTTTCCAAATGAATTAAAGCACATATTTGTATAACTACTTTTGAACTCATTTGCAGAGAATTATTCAAAGTGTTTATTCAAATGAATTATAATGCCAGTTTTTTAAAAAGCCAAGTCTTTGATCCAATATTTTCTAGCGAGTTGACATAGGCATTTTCTCAAATGATATTAACAAATTGGTATCTCTCGTAAGTAAAAATCATCTCTTGGTGTGTTATGCCAACAATGTCATCTGATCTCCGTGTAATACACCAGACCTCTACAATCACCAAGCAGTCTTAAACTTACTGTGACTTAAATCAAAAAGATTATTTAATCCATGATAATCATGACCACATCCATGACTTGCTCTGTTTTTAGTATTTTATCCCATCCCCACAAAAGAAAAAATGATTCCTGGAGAATAATGCAATGAAGAGAACTATGTTCAAATTAATGTCACTTAAATTTATCTTTTGTACCCATACCAGCTTCAATAGCAACCAATGAAAAAAAGATTTCTATAATTTTGGCTTATTTCCATTAATTTTAAGACATTTCTTAACATATGTGTGCCTGCTAAGTCACTTCAGTCATTCCCAACTCTGTGTGACCCTATGGACTGTAGCCTTCCAGTCTCCTCTGCCAATGGGATTCTCCAGGCAAGAATATTGGAGTCAGTTGCCCTGTCCACCTCCAGGGGATCTTTCCCATCTAGGGATCAAACCTGAGTCTTTTGGATCTACTTGTATTGGCAGGTGGGTTCTTTACCACTAGCGCCACCTAGGAAGCCCCTTAACATATAAAAATAAATAATTGCTTATTGTTCTCAGAGAAACTAATCAAAAATGTCTTTCATTGCATTATTATGGGTTGTATCATGTAGCCCCTTATCGATATGTTGAAAGAATATAGAGCTACATACCACAACCACCAGTTCCTAAGAGTGTGGCCTTGTTTGGAAAAGGGTCACTGCAGTGTAATTAGTTAAAATGCACACAGGGAGAGCACTGTGTAAATATTGGATATCCACTGCCACAAGCCAAGGAAATAAGAGAAGTTGGGAGAAAGATCTGAAACAAGTTCTTCCCTCCTACTTTCAAAAAGGAACATGGACTGCTGACACTTTGACCTCAGATATGGCCTCCATAACTATGATTCAGTACCTTTCTGTGTCATAGCCTGAGGTACTGTTATAACAGACCTAGCAAACTAATATACACATCATATACCTTTTAAGAGCATTTGTAAAATGAGATGATAGGAAGGAATCACAAATTATTTCTCTCTCTCCTAAGTTCAACTGTATCAGTTCAGTCACTCAGTCATATCCAATTCTTTGTGACCCCATGAACTGCAGCACACCAGACCTCCTTGTCCATCACCAACTCCCGTGGCCTACCCACACTCATGTCCATTGAGTCGGTGATGCCATCTAACCATCTCATCTTCTGTCGTCCCCTTCTCCTCCTGCCCTCAATCTTTCCCAGCATCAGGGTCTTTTCAAATGAGTCAGCTCTTCACATGAGGTGGCCAAAGTATTGGAGTTTCAGCTTCAACATCAGTCCTTCCAATGAACACCCAGGACTGATCTTTAGGATGGACTGGTTGGATATCCTTGCAGTCCAAGGGACTCTCAAGAGTCTTCTCCAACACCACAGTATATGTATTTGCAAGACTAAATGAAACAGTACTATTAAACTACCTTTGGAAATGTTTCCTTCTGTTTAAAACACATAATTCTTACATTGCTACATAGATGATATTTTTTAAACTTCAAAGTTTAAATATAAAATTTGTCAGGTTTATATTTTTAGTTATTCAATAGTTTTATTTCATAATATTGTCATTTGCTTTCCAAAACAATGATTATTGAAACTCTTGATTATTTGTTCATTTCACTAAGGTTTTTACCATATATCTTTTCTGAAGTATATTTAGAGTTCTTACTACAGATTTTTTTTCACAATGGCATATTTTCAAAAAAGTTACACTGTGCACATTAGACAGACAGCAGAAGTCTATATTTCCATTAAGAAAACATTTACTCCAATTTTCCTTGCATCAAGTAGCCTGTTGGAGGATGTGTTATATGCCAGGGCTTCCCCAATGGCTCAGCAGGTAAAGAATCCGTGTGCAATACAGGAGACACAGGTTAGGTCCCTGGGTCAGGAAGATACCCTGGAGAAGGAAATGGCAACTGAGAGAGTTAACTTAGGCAGGTTGATAAGGAGTCCAAGTCTAAAGCCCCTCTAAGGAAGAGGTAAACATTCTCTTTTTCACATTCTTTAGCCTCACACAAGTAGGCCTTGTAGGCAGCTGTATCTCTTGTTTAAGAACATGCCTTTTTTTGAGCTTTGGATGTATGTTATGGGAAAGGGTCTGGGCAAAATTCTCACAGCCTTGAGGTTTTTTTTTTAATCTATTCTCAGTAGCTAGTTGAGAAGAATATAAGGCCCCACTTAAGTCAGTGGGACGGGTACTCTCCTGCCCCCTTCTGATGTCTATGTCAGAAGCTTTCTCTGTCACTTGCACTTTAAGTAACATCTACACTAAACTCTGAGTGATTGAGACTGTCTTTTGTCCCAGAGTTAACTCTTCTCCTTCAGAGACCACAGATCTGGCGACATCGTTCAACATTCACTGTAAGTTATCACAGCCCACTCCAGTATTCTTGCCTGGAAAACCCGATGGACAGAGGAGCCTGGCAGGCTACAGTCCAAAGGGTCAGAGTCAGACACAGCTAACCATGCAGGGACGGCATGGTTACATGTCAAGTTTTTTTTTTTCTTTTTTTTTTTAAATTTTAAATTCTTTTAAGAAAGTATGAAATATAACAACAAACAATGTCCACCCCAGAGTTGAAAGACAATAGGATGTAATGGGCTTCCCTAGTGGCTCAAATTGTAAAGAATCTGCCTGCTTTGCAAGAGACCTGGGTTTGATCCCTGGGTTGGCAAGATCCCCTGGAGAAGGGAATGGCTACCCGCTCCAGTATTCTTGT
This sequence comes from Bubalus bubalis, assembly GCF_019923935.1. Lineage (NCBI taxonomy): Eukaryota > Metazoa > Chordata > Mammalia > Artiodactyla > Bovidae > Bubalus > Bubalus bubalis. The sequence continues at coordinate 19,051,983 of NC_059165.1, forward strand.
CTGAAGTCCATGGACATAGGAGCCTGGTGGGCTACAGTCCATGGGGTCTCAAAAGAGTCAGGCACAAATGAGCAACTAAAACTTTCACTTTGGGATTCCCAGGTGGCATTAGTGGTAAAGAACCTACCTGCCAGTGTAAGAGACATAAGAGCCAATGTGGGTTCGATCTCTGGCTGAGGAAGACCCCCTGGAGGAGGGTATAGCAACCCACTCCAGTATTCTTGCCTGGAAAATCCCAAGTACAGAGGAGCCTGGCCGGCTACAGTTCATAGGGTCTCAAAGAGTCAGATACTACTGAAATGACTTCAGGCACACAGGATGGAATGGAAATTCCTGAGGTCATGTCCTGTATACAGGGGACGTCAGCCAACTCTAGTGACATCCTCCTAGCGTGTTACCAGATCTGCCTTTTTAAAATGACAGTAAATTTTAAGAAAACGGTGGAGATTTAAAAAAGAAGTACATGTTTGGTTTATTTGTGGCTTCTGGGATTCCTGGTCGTCACCTGTGCTCTGTTAGTGTCACTAGGTACTCACAGAAACTTACACTCAAAATAGTCAAGATGTTTTTTTGTTTTTGAGCCTGTGGCTTTCATTCAGGACCCCAAGTCAGAGACAAGACTCCTGCTCAAAGCAGAAAAAAAAACACTTGTGGTTGTGGATTCTAGATTGCATTCCCCGATTCCCCCGCCCCAGACACTCTATGAGCCACATGTATAGAAAGTCCTGGTCTCTGATGAACCTCTGAGAAAAGCAAAGGGTGCAGAAGCCCCATTCTTGGATGAAGGCAGCAGTGGGGATGAAGCTCAAGTCCAACAGAATATAGGCCTAGGTTCCCAGAAGACTGGGATGGAGGGACAGCCTCCTGTCAGTATCGTGGGGCCAGTGGAAACTCCACGAACTTCTGGGCTCACAAGAACTGGGGAAGGGAAACTTCAGCACGGAGTTCTACGAGGGTGGGACTGGGAGGGCAGTGTCATTTCTGCACCGCTGTGAGCGGAAGAGGGCATGGAAGGAGGACTTTGGGATCTTAGCAGATCCTGCTCCTGTAGTGTGATTGGCCTGAAATCTGGCTGACTTTCTACTTTGGAAATGGGGAAGAGACTGCTGGGGGTGACAAGCTCATCTGTCAGCAGGACCCAGCCTGCCTGTAGCAGGCAGAGATGGTCGTGGCAGAAGTCACTTAGCCCTCTCTGAATGTTTCTACCAGCCGGGCCGGGCCGTGGCCTTCAGTAAAGCAGCTCTGTGCCTGTTCTGCCCACAGTCTGGCCGAGGGCTCCCAGCCATGATGTGGGGAGCAGCAGACAGCTCTAGGCTCCAAGGACTATAATAAACTTAACCCCAGTTTATTAAGTACTCCTGAACTTCCTCAAAAAAAAAAAAAAAAAAAAAACAACAAAAAAAAAAACAAAACAAAAAAAGAGGCTGGAAGACCCCTCTAGTGCTTAACTAAGGGGCCATCTCTAATAACTCTTCTGCTTGGTCTTGACTGAGCATCAGAGAGAGCTGAAACCACTGATAAGGCATAGCACAGCCCAGCCCTCCTCAGACCCAGTTGACCTTGCTCTTCTTAGTTGGCCCTCTCCTGATATGTCTGTCCTGCCTGAGGTCCTTCATCCCTGCTACGGTGAGGGGCACAATGGGGCACAATGATTCTTTATACTAGATCCACTTTTGTAGCTTTTGCCTCATCATGATTTCACCTAGACATCCAAGAGCAGAAATCCTGCTGTCATAAACTTATACATCCACACAGTACTTCTAGCTTTACTTTTTTGAAACCTTAAACCTACACTTCTCCTTGAAATTCTACCTTTTTAGCAATAATCATCAGTGTTTTTCTAGATTTTTTAAAAGTCCTATTACTGAAGAATTGATTAACCCAGAGTTCCTTTTCTGCAACTCAAACTATCCTTATATATTATATACATGTGCTAAGTCACTTCAGTCGTGTCCAACTCTGTGCGACCCCATAGACGGAAGACCACCAGGCTCCCCCGTCCCTGGGATTCTCCAGGCAAGAACACTGGAGTGGGTTGCCATTTCCTTCTCCAATGCGTGAAAGTGAAAAGTGAATTGGAAGCCGCTCAGTCGCGTCCAACTCTTAGCGACCCCATGGACTGCAGCCTACCAGGCTCCTCCATCCATGGGATTTTCCAAGCAAGAGTACTGGAGTGGGGCGCCATTGCCTTCTCCGATATTACATACATACACACATTCATACACACACAAATCCTTTTAGAGATATTTAAATTCCAAAATGGAAAAGTAAAAAATGGAAAATTAAACTGATGAATAAATGAATAATAGCTGTTATTCCTTTAACTTAGTATCAAAAGTGTGACAATTTCTCATTTGGACTAAGATTTCAGTGTTCAGGGTTATATTTTTCAAGACCTAGAGCAGTCCAGGCTCCTTGCAAAATGACGAAAGGGATTAATTGGCAAACAAAACTGGTAGCATTCTCCCTTCTAAAACCTTGTATTTTATTAGAATAAAATGTAATTATATAGACAAAAAAGTATATAATGTTAAAATATATATGTTCTAGTATATAAAAATCCAAATTCCTGAGACTTTTTTGTCTTTTATGGTTTTATATCCGCTGCACCTTTTCAAAATTATTTTATTAAATCCCAGAAGTCTACTATGAGCTCCTTGAGAGCAGAGTTTGCATCATTCTCCTTTGTATCCTGACTTTCTTGCACAAGACTGGGCTATAATCTGTAATCACACATGTTTTTTGATCAATAATAATTATTTGTGTTTACTTGATCATTTATCTTCCATCTATCAATTCCGTAAGGGAAGAATTGTTTTTATTCTCTTTCTCATATATATATATATACACACACACACATATACTCATACATATATATACACACACATATATATACATATATACACACATACACATCTTTATGCATGTACACACACACACACACATATATATTCTATTTCTCTAGAACTACTATTCTATTTCTCTAGAATTACTACTGGGTTTATGGAGGAATCTTAACAGTATATGCTATATACCTCATCATTTTCAACATGCTGAACCAGGATCCCCTGGAAAGACACAATAGTGCTTTTGGCAGACACATACACTCCTTCAATATTCTTAGCATTCTGTACCCTACAGAGGAGTATGCATAAAGCTTCTGAAACTTATCACCTTTACCTATATAATTTAGAAAGGCTGACAAAAAATATTTTTGGTTATTTCAATACTTACATCAGTTATACTAAATGACTAATCTGTAAAATCATGTACAAAGTACAGATAAAGGGAAATAAGTAAATCATCCCTAAGTGATCATTTTTTAATGTGGTCATACATTAAATAGGACTTCCCTGGTGGCTCAGTTGGTAAAGAATCTGCTTGCAATTCAGGAGACCTGGGTTTGATCCCTGGGTTGGGAAGATCCCCTGGAGAAGGGAACAGCTATCCACTCCAGTATTCTGGCCTGGAGAATTCCATGGACTGTATAGTCCATGGGATAGCAAAGAGTCAGACATGACTGAGCAACTTTCACTTCACTTTATACACTAAATAACTTACACATGAAAAGAATCCATTTTTGACCTGAATTATCTGTTCCTTCATTCAAATGACTCTGTATACTGAATACACTAAAAATATACAATGCCTTTTAACATTTCCTTAATAAATAATTCACATTCCTTTTTCCCAAGTGAGAAATAAATGTGGCCATATACAAATCTGATAGTTTGATTATATTATTAAGTGAAAAGTTTGAATGAGATCGAGGAATTATTAGGTCTGTCTCATATTATTTTTTACACTATTGTGGTTTATAACTTCCAGAAATATCTTAATTTCTATAATAAATCAATTAACTAAAATTCAGTATTGTACTTTTCCAGATAGATAATGAATTGATATCTACTGCCTTACAAATAATTATAACATTAATACTATGTAACATCTTTATATTTCATTTAAACAATGGTATATAGCATCAGTTTATATAAAATATTAGACCTTTTAAAAATTATAAACTTAGGATATGTGTGTACTAAATGAAAATAATGGGATACATGATTTTCTATTATTAGTCATTTTGGTAATAAAGTTTACAAGTTTTCGTAATTCTAGATAGTATCTTTGAATATAGTAAGTTTTCTGCTAATAATGACATTTAATAAATGATCTCCAAGACTTAATTTTCTATTATTCCGTATGCTATTTCATGTCAATTTTTAACCAGAAAGAGAATTAATGTGAATTTGAACCCTCTTGGTGTGGTGGTGTTAGTTGCTTAGTCATGTCTGACTGTTTGCAACCCCATGGACTGTAGCCTGCCAGGATCTTCTGTCCATGGAATTCTCTAGGCAAGCATACTGAAGTCAGTAGCCATTTCTTTCTCCAGGGATCAAACCCGGGTGTCCTGCACTGCAGACAGATTCTTTACTGTCTGATTCACTGGGGAAACCCATGGAACCCTCTTACAAAATACTTATTTATTTTTCAAAGGAAATATAGAATCAATATCAACATATGAAATTATATGAACACTTGGCAAAGCAATTGGTGTATCTCACAGGAAGAAAATAGTGTAAGAAAAGAAAGAAACAAGACACATTAAAGGTAAGCCATTTTAAAGAAACTATTCTATAAGTAGTACACTAACAAATTCCAAGAGTTCTAGAGATGCACCCCTCGAAAACTTATAAATAATGCAAATAATGGTATCTACTAAAAGTTAAACAAGAAAATCAAAACAGTGGATCAATTAAAAAACCTGACTAAAGTTCTAACATAAAAAAAGAAAGTAACAATTAGACGAAGCATCTGACATAAATAGAAACAACAACATATTCTGTTAGCAAATTCATAAACATATCCAGAAAGAGGATATTCTGAGAGCAAATGTGAATGCACCTCTAAAAAGATGGGGTGTCTAATGATGATACAGCCTAGTGCCATTACACCCCCAGACTCTTGTTCTTCTGAACACAGCCTACCAAGTAATATTCTGATTATAATATGGCTAACATGGCCTATAGGGAGAGACTGCACTTGCCAAATGGAGAAGGCAATGGCAGCCTACTCCAGTACTCTTGCCTGGAAAATCCCATGGATGGAGGAGCCTGATGGGCTGCAGTCCATGGGGTCGCTAAGAGTCAGACACAACTGAGCGACTTCCCTTTCACTTTTCACTTTCATGCCTTGGAGAAAGAAATGGCAACCCACTCCAGTGTCCTTGCCTGGAGAATCCCAGGGACGGGGGAGCCTGGTGGGCTGCCGGCACAGAGTCGGACACGACTGAAGCAACTTAGCAGCAGCAGCACTTGCCAAAAATTGTATCTTCACACTGCATTTGAAAAATGAGAATTTTAAGGTATTATAATCAGTGTTAGACACTCTTTCTGAGGCCAGTCAACACTGAATGATCAAGAGTACTAGTGAGTACATCAATAAGATCATGATGATGAAGCTAAAATTGACTGAAGGTTTTACCACAGGCCAGACACCATACTGAGCATTTTAAGACTTTTAATTCACTATCTCATTTAATCTATGCACGTATCATCTCTGTAAGGTAGGTCCTTACATTAACATTGTATTATATCCATTTTTCTCTTTGTGGATAAATTAAGTTGCAAAGCAATTAGGCTACTTGCTCAGGGTCCCTCGTAAGTAGCAGAACACAAATGCAATTACAGGGCTGCCTGGCTTTGGAGCCTGTGCTGCAGACTTCACTCCACTACTTCCACAGTGATTCTGCTCTAGGAATGATCTCTTGACCTCACTGACCAATTGTTTTATTTGAGATTTCCACATTTATTTTAGATGTATTTTGGGTAAAAAAGGGATCGTAGACATTGTATCTGGGATCTGGTGGGCCAATACATTTTCAGTTTAAAACAACTAAATCAGTGTTATGAATTAGTGTTTTAGGAAAGAAAAAAAGAGCACAGGGAAAAGCTCAATCCTTTGTTAGGCATGAGTGTTGCAGCATAGTGAGAGGCACTGACGGCCCCTCTTGAGCTGTTGTTACTTTCTGAAATGGAAGCGCTTTAGTCTTCATGAATGTCAGTCTTCACATACACTAGTGTAGCTTTAAAAAAAGAAAAGGAGCACAGACGCTTCATCCATCTTCTGAGACGTCATATCATGACTTTCTATAGAAGCACTTTGCATTTAAAACACTGAACATGTTCAGAAACATTATGGTTTGAATCTAAGAGTTAAAAGCTTTAAACACAGGCTATGGTAGCCAACTTCAGGCAATGAACATAGCAATATAGTAGCAGTACCATATGCAATGTTGATGGATGGTCCTGTGACTCAAAGTCTTTGCTAATAAGTGTATTACATAAAATCCTATTTTGAGAATCTACTAATAAAACCCAGCAAAGGACAGGAAATAGATAAATGCATGTGATTAAGCACCTGCACCTGTATTTCCACTGTATAACTCATCTGATGCCATAATTTTGCCAGCCTTAACTCCACTATACATTTTTTAATTGTTATTTCATTGGTCTGTTATCTGAACAACATCTCTGAAAGAAATATTTATAGATAAAAGTACATCTTATCCACTCATTTTTAACTAATACATATTTGGACCAAGTTATGACCAACCTAGACAGCATATTAAAAAGCAGAGACATTACTTTGCCAACAAAGGTCTGTCCAGTCAGAGCTATGGTTTTTCCAGTAGTCATGTATGCATGTGAGAGTTGGACTATAAAGAAAGCTGAAACTCCAATACTTTGGCCACCTAATGCAAAGAGCTGACTCATTGGAAAAGACCCTAATGCTGGGAAAGATTGAAGATGGGAGGAGAAGAGGACGACAGAGGATGAGATGGTTGGATGACATCACAGACTCAATGGAAATGAGTTTGAGTAAACTCCAGGAGTTGGTGATGAACAGGGAGGCCTGGCGTACTGCAGTCCATGGGGTTGCAAAGAATCAGACATGAATGAACAAATGAACTGAACATATTTGGATAGAAGAGACAAAATTCTGAATGAGAAAAAATAATGTTAAATCTATTTCATTCTGGAGTAAGACTAGGGAATAAAAATCAAAAGCTATTCCCCTTGGTTCACGACAGAACCCATTTCCTAAATTCACCAATGTTGTACCTTGAGCTGAGCTAGGAAAATGCCACTATGCAGCAAGCAATAGGAATGGCTTGGTATGAATGATATGTCAGGTTGACACTACATTCAGAATTCCAAGAAGTGCAGTGGTTGATAAATACAGTTTAACATAAAGGATATTTTTCTACTAGAATATTCAAGTAGGATGTGCCTATTCATAAAAATCTTCAGTGGCATCAGATATTTGTGTATAATAAATTAAGAATGGTGACAAGTTAGGTTCTGACTTCAAGGAATTCAGAATCCAGCAGAAAATAAGACATATGTACATAACAGAAAAATTAAATACATATAACAAATAAGAAATTAAATACTTAAGCAAAAGACAAAGAGGCTGGGAAAGAAGATATGTGCTTGTATGGGCACTCAGTCATATCTGATTCTGTGAATCCATGGACTGTAGCCTGCCAGGCTCCTCTGTCCGTGGGATTTTCGAGGCAAGAATACTGGAGCAGGTTACCATTTCCTGCTCTAGGGGATCTTCCCGACCCGTGATGGGGATCGAACCCCTGTCTCTTGCATTTCCTTCATTGGCAAGTGGATTCTTTACCGCTGCATCACCTGGGAAACCCGAGAAAGGAGTTAATGGGGTACAAATCCTAAAATTGGTAATAACTTCATCACCAAAGAAATTGGTCAATTTAGGAAAAGGGTAATGATGTAAGTATAAAGAAGCATACTAACACATCTAACATTTCTCAAATGCTAATATGCATCAGAAACTAAGCTATCACAATATCTTTATATTATTTCACTTGGTCTAATTAAAAACTGTCAAATACAGTCTTGTGCTCATTTTATACATGAGTATACTTAGATTCAAAGAAAGTTACTTGTATAAGTCATACAAGTAGCATACAATAACTAATAGGTAATAAATAATACTTAGGATAGTGCATACAGTAAAGCCAAGGAAATAAAGATTTTCAGAAAAACGATGGCATAGCAGAGTGAATAGTCATGGATCTGTGCTCATAAATACTTGGTCTTAAAATCTGGCTCTATTAGACCAGCAATATGATGTTGAAGATGTTAGTAGATAACTATAAATGTGTAAAACTACATGTATGTGTACATAAAGTGTGTATTTGATTGTTGTTGTTTAGTCGCTAAGTTGTGTCAGACTCCTTGTGACCTCATGGACTGTAGTACGCCAGGCTCCCTGGTCCTTCACTGTGACCCAGAGTTTGCTCAAATTTATGTCCACAGAGTCAGCAGTGCTGTGCAATACTAATTTTAATGTCAAGTTTTATGTTGCTGTTCAGTTGCTCAGTCATGTCTGACTCTTTGTGAGCCCATGGACTGCAGCATTAGTCTTATAGAGATGGAAATATAGTATTTTATTAAATTATTTAGAGTGAAGATATGTACTTAAACATTGTCTGAACAAGCAGACAATCATTGTATAAGGATTACATTTACAAAGTTGGCACTATCCAATTTTTCCTTTGACAATGATGCACAAAAAGATACAGAAATATTCTATCTCAACTCTTTCAGGATCATGGATAAGAAAACCATCACCTAAACGTCAAGGCACTTTTTTGGCTATTCAGTGGAATATCTCCAACATCTCATTGGCTTAAAATTACAACGTTTGCTTCCCTGTTTGTGAAAAGATAATCTGTTGACTCCAAGACAACTGGTTTCCATGCTTCTGTAACAATTCAGCCTGACAGAAGTTCTACAACTTTATAATTTTCTGATTCAGATCACAGTCTCCAGGTTAAAAAAAAAGGAGAGGAGAAGAATGCTCAATGTCCTCCACTGTGTTTAGTTGCTCAGTCGTGTGCATCTCTTTGTGACCCCATGGACTGTAGCCCAGCGGACACCTCTGTCCATGGGGATTCTCCAGGCAAGAATACTGGAGTGAGTTGTTATGCCATCCTCCAGAGGTCTTCCCAGCCCAAGGACTGAACCCAGGTCTCATGCATAGCCAGTGGATTCTTTACCAGCTGAGCCACCAGAGAAGCCTGTCCTCCACTGTGATGAATTCAGTCTGTTTCAGTTAATATCCAGAACGCTCTGATCCTACTCAAGATCAAGGAAGTGGAGGATTAAAATTAACCTTGTTAGAAAGAGAACCAAGTGAACTAAATGGGAATTGGCACCAGAAGTGTAACACAAAGCAAGAAGTGGGGTCTGAGACTTTGGAAATGGGAACATGTTTGACAGAGCTACTGGGAAATAGGGGAGTCATGAAAAGCGTAATAAAAGCATGATCAAGTAGCACCAGAGGTCTAATTTGAGATCATGGATTTATGGTAAGTTTCAGTCCTCATGTGATTTTGATTTTTAGAATGTATAAGGACAAAGACGATGAACTGAGATAGTTGAGAGTCAAGGGAGAGGAAATTTCATTGCAATCTCAGGGTGAATTTAAATAATTTTCTTATAAAATATTGAGCCTGGATGAAAGCCAAGTAAAGCCAAAAGAATCTAAAAGCCTGGGTCAAATAGATATCAGTGGTGACTGCTGCTGTAGGTGCCTAGACATACGAATTACAGTCAAGCATTAAGAAGAGTCAGTTTCAGCATCAGCATCTTTTCCGACCAAGGGTCAGTACCACCTCTGAACTCTTAAATTCAAAAATAAAGTTTTTCCATTGGATGAGTGGATAGTGATAAAACAGCTGTGTACTCATTGCCTACCCATTCAAGCCTAACAATGACCTTTTTCTAAAACTGCCTCTCTTGAGTAATGCCTTCCTTTTGCATAAGCGGCTGTTCAAATCTCACTGCTGAAACTTGGTATTAGAAATACGTTTATGGTACTACTTCATAGGGAACTTCACTTAAAAGAACAGATCACCCTTGAAGTTGATATTCATATGAACAAAGTATTGTGCCCGAGAAAAGCATCTTCTAAATTAATGAAAATAGCACATCTGTGATTTTTTTCTTTTCCTTTTTGCTATTTGTATGTTAGCCAGTAGAGTGTAAGAACAATAACAATCATATAAAAAAAAAAAGGAAGAAGAAAAGCCATATGTCCTCATAGTCATTATGAAGAAGTTAGAGGATAGTAATTTGCACCAGTGATGGGCTATTTGGCTTCTGTCTAGTTGAAAGGAATGCTATCCATATATTGACCTGAATTTTCCCTGGTAGCTCAGCAGTAGAGAATCCGCCTGCATTGCAGAAGTCACAGGAGACACAGGTTCAATCCCTGGATGGGGAGGATTCACTGGAGGAGGGCATGGCAACCCACTCCAATATTCTTCCCTGGTGAACCCCATGAACAGAGGAGCCTGTTGGGTATACAGTCCATTGGGTCACTGAGTCAGACATGACTGAAGTGACTTAGCACACACACATGAAATTAACTAATCATGCAAAACCTTGTCAGTTATGTGACAAGGTTTGTGACTGACCCTCGTCAGTTTATTATCACAGTAATTTGTTGACAAAAAGGAAAGAGTATTCATTAAAAATACTGACTCAGGTTTGATTAGATTTTTCATATTTTAAAAAACCTTCAATTACTTTAAATAAGAGAATGTTAAACATTTTAGACAAATATTTGCATAGTCAGATCACCAATGTGTCATTGAAAATGTATTTTTGGGATTGTAAATCAGAAGCATATAATCTTGAGTTTTCAAGCTTTGATTTTGGATCTCTACCCTAGTCAAAACTTTCTCAAGAGATATTGCATCAGTAGCCAACTTGGCATTTAAGCTATAAATATTAGGTCTACTATAAGCATGTTTGGGGTTTGGTATTTAATTTCACTACTAGGTATGTGGTTATTTAAGACAAATTCAGTGTCATTAATTTGTGAGTATCTCTCCTTGATCCTCAAACTGGCCCCAGTCTGATCAATATTTGAAATAAAATCCTACAGAAGCCTCCAGGTCATGTGTATACTATAAATGTGCTACCAAAAATGTCATGAGCCAACAAAATGATCATATGAATTTTTTAAATTATTTAAAGTTGAACTGAAAGGCAATTAAATATGATTTAACATTTATAAAAATATATTGGAAAATGTAAAATTTCCCTTAGACATTTTACTACAAAGTCTTTACCAAGAGAGAATATTGATTACTGTTTGGTGTGTTTTCCTCTCTACTGTGTTCTTGCAAGGGCTGAAAATATACCTTTTTCTTTACATCGCTAGCCCATGTCCCATAACTGATACTAAACACATCTCTGTTTATTAAACAGTCTCATTACACAATTCTAGACATCCTTCTACTTATCACTAACCAGAAGGAATATTTTTTAAACATTAAATTCATACTGAAAAACATTCTTATTCCATATTTTAGTGAATTCTCACATAGAGTGCATCACTTTTGCTTCTGACATAAAACAACTTGTTTTAAAAAACAATGGTTTTGTGTTAGAGCCTTTTTATAATATTTATTTATAATGTTATAATTGAGCTTCATTAAAATCAAAGGCTTGGCCTTATTACTTTCCTTTAACATGTATTGAGTTTTTTGTTTGAATCGCACTTCCTTTATATTTTTATTATCTGTCACACTGAACACATAATAGATGTGATAAATTTCTGGTTAATGAAAGAAATGAAGGAATAATTGAATTTACTGAGGAATTTGCATGGAATAGTTGCCAATAGGAGACAAGACTGGTGAGTTTTGAAATGAAATGCATTGCTAAAGAGGGAACAATGCAAAGGTCATATCTACTTTTCATGGTATAGCTTAATCTTGAACTTAAGAAATTACTTAAGTGTTTCTGATTACATAGTCAATTATTTTCACATAAGTTATATGAGTAAATGGATTGTTAACAACATAATCCCATTTTATTACTTGTGAAGATAGTTGATTAAAAATTTTAATAAGATAGGTTTTGTTCTTTTATATTTGTTATTAAATAAAAAGTGGCAGACAATATGTTTTTAAAGGCCTACCTTAAATCAAACAACATGATGTTGTAAGTGTTTCCAATGAATTTGGCTATCCAGAAATGTTGCTCTACTAAAATAATGAAGACATTTGAAGGATAAATCCAAGTTTTTAGAAAATGTATACAGTTTAAGTCTTAGAATTAACATAGAGCATAGGAGAATAATCCTGTATAGTTCACGAGAGCCTGTCTTTGCAAATTTGCCAGCCTTTTGGAGTTTCAGGGTCCCCTCAGTCAAGAGACCTTTTATGCCATTTTAAGCCCTGGCTTTATTTTGAATTTTAGATTCCTTAAGGGGAAACCCTCCCTTTTCCCAGTTTATATGTTTTTTTTTTTTCCTTGACAGTGTCTGAAGCTGTTTGAGGACACTCCCCTAGAACCGTCCAAACTATTGTGTTTCTTGAAGAAAAATAAATTATCACTAAGATTCCCCCATACATACACATAGAGACTAATTAGAGATCATATCCCAGATACACCAGGGACTTGTTTTTAGCATATTGTTTATGATATATTATTCTTCTCCTATTTGCATTTATAAGACATCAGAAAATTATAAATAAGGGCTAAGTTTAGATTCTATGAACATACAGCAAAATCATCTGGGGACTCATTATTTACACACTGTTGAAAACTGACATTTATTGTGACCAGCATAAATGTATTTTGGCTAAGACCACAAAACATTTAATAGTTTTACATATTAACACACACAATATGCAGACCATTAGGAGTTAACGGCTCTAGGCCAGGTCTAAGTCAGTATTGTTTTCACACATCTTAGCTTTTCTTTTTCCAAAATCAATATCTGCAAATAATAAATGAGATCCCAGAGGGTTGAGTTAAGCTCCAACCACCACAGAGCAACTCTGCAATTGGTCACTGACTCAATAATGCAGGTGAGTGCCACACTATAGAACATCTTTAGCACACTATAATAGAAAATTAATAGCTTTCAAATCAGCACTAGGGTTACCCTAAGGATTACATAATAGCATGAGTTAGAACACTCATTCAACTCCAAGAAGTATAAAATGCCATAAAGATCTGAGAAAGATACAACAGCCTGAACATGATGCTTAATTTGTTCCCTTCACATTGTTTTCTATTCGGACAACAAAAGGCTAATGATATAAAAGTGTCATGTTGAAACAGTGTGCTAATAAGCCGCATTGCAGGGGTGTCTATGGTGTCCCTATGAAGTTCTTGAATCGCTGGACAGAGATTTGTATATCAGAATCAGGAACCTGTGCATTGTAACTATTCTTTCTTAAAGTAAGTAAAAAGTTAAACATTCTACACACATCCTCATTCTATCTCAACACTTAGGTTAAAGTTTCCCCATGAGAAGCAAAAGCTTTGTTTATTTCCTCTGCTATGTGACCCTTTCATTCATGGAGATCAGAATGATACTCTGACTGTAGGTTTGCAAACTAAATAACCATAAAGAAAAAAAAAATTAAGCGTAACTTCCTTACTTACATATACTTTATTTTACAGAATTGACTACCAATAGTAGCAACGACTAAAAAGCCCTCAGTCAAGAAACTGTATTCCCACCATCCTAACATGATGTTCAGATAACTTCTGAGCTGCACAGCATAAAATATGCTTCTGTAAGAAGACAATAGCACGTGATAGAATATCAATTATTTATTTATCCATTTTTCAATGCTTGAGAAATCTATGGACACAGAGGGCCCAAAAATAAAACTTGGAGGGTTCTATTTCTACAGTGAGTATGTTCAAGACAGGCAGAAAGTAAACAAATTCTTTCTAAGCTTTATCAAGTTATTGTTTCCTTCCATTACTTGACATTTTAAAAGCAGACTAGTTCACATCTTTACAAAAACACTTCTTTTTACCTCAAAACTGTAAATAAATCAGATTTTTAAAGGAGCAGATATATCTCCTAATGCCTCTTGTCAAAGTATGTGGCTTAAATCTATATTTCCAGGTATTAGATATAAAATCAAAATTTTAATAACTATACCTCAAGCTCTAAGATTGGCCATTAGTCTTAAAAAACCAAACCCAAACAAGACAAAAACCAAAGCAAATATTCCTGAGAAAATACAGCCGCTAAAGGACAGTAGATACTTACCCACAGGCTGCCAACATCCAGTCATTTGCTAAAGCTAAAAGCATATGACATTTCCCCGCAGGCTACTTGTCTTTTACTTTCCAACGGAGTTTCATCACCTAATTTAGCACTATCAGCAAAGATTTGGGACAGCAAAAAAAAAAAAAGAAAAAATCTTCCTTCCTGGTTTTGTCCTTCCAGTTCTTTCTCTTAGTGGCTCGTGCCCCGCACACAAAATGGCACCTTTCTTTCGATGCGGAAGCAGGTTTTATATACCAGGCATGTGTGAGTATGCCACAAAACACGCGTTCCTTATCATGCGCTTGTTAGCTTGTCCAATCTATGGCAATCACTTCAGTCCCAGGGGTTGAAAGACACAAGACGCAGGGAAAAAGGGAAGCAAAAGCTGAAGAAAGATCAATACTGCACAGTGAAACAAGAAGTGTAGGCTATTTACTTTTCATTGATCTGATGATGCAAGAGAAACACCTCAAACTGGCATTAAATTGAAGGAATACATCTTCTGTGTTTTTTTCACCTCAAGGTCAGGAAAGAGCAAAAAAGAAATTAGAACAAACAGAAACTAATCACACGAGTACAATAAAACTATTAATCCACATTACAAACCCACATAGTAACGTAATTAAATTTCAGGTTGAATGAGATTCACAATAAGACAAATACTGTCCGGCTTTTCAGTTTAACTTGTTTAAACTTGTACCTAGAACAACTACAAAACATACACAGTTGTACATGAGGACTGAATTAGACCAACATTTAATACCTGGCTAGAGGCCCAGACTTACTTTTCAATAATCCCAGAAAATTAGAAACGGGCTTTATTCCAGCCACAGAGAAAATGATTGAACATGAATTCTTAGGTTTTAAAGTAAAGATCACAAATGGTTTTCAAAAGAGTTCTTCCTAGAATTCAGTGCCAGTTTTCCTTCAGGTTAGAAAATTCTAGGCTTCTAATATATCTGGATAAAAGAAATTTCAATATATTCAAGCAAGCCATAGACTAAAGCACTTGAAATTCCTATAGTGACACAATGTGAATGGACTTGAGAGATTGGTTAAACCTTTTGATATCAGTGCTAATGTGAATAAAACCTACACTATTATTCATTTAACTGTTCATTCATCCATTCATGTAAGTTCTGGGGTGGGCACCATAAGCATATGTATATACACAGACACATATTTTTAATATAATTTTTAAGAATACCGTGGTTTCATTTGGGTCAAAATTTCAGAATTAGAGAAACCAAGGCAGTAAAATTAAATATTTAAGTTAATATTTTCTATATCTACTACAGATTTTTGCTTTGTGGTTACCTTGAGACTTACATATAACAGAGTTATAATGATCTATTCTAAACTAATAAATTAACTTTTAAAAAGATTGAAGTATAGTTGATTTACAATGCTGTTAGTTTCTAGTATATAGCAAAGGGTAAGGAGGGTAGCATAAATTAGGAGTTTAGGGTTAGCAAATACAAACTACCACATATAGAATAGATCAATGATAAAGTTCTACTATATAGTACAGGGAACGATATTCAATGTCTTATAATAAATGATAATGGAAAAGAACCTGAAAAAATATGAATAACTGATAACTGATCACATACCAAAACTCAACCCTTTTTCTTCCCTCTTTCACATTTTGTGTTTTGATGTCACAATTTACATCTTTTTATACTGTGTATTTATTAACAAATAATTGTAGCTGCAGTTATTTTTAATGCTTTTGTCTTTTAACATTATACTAAAGTGACTTATATACCCCATTATAGTATTCGAGCCTTCTTGATTTGACTACATATTTATCTTTATCAGTGTGGTTTTATGTTTTTGTTTAACTAATTAGCAATTTTTCATTCATCTCAGCTTGAAGAAACCTCTTAACATTACTACAAGGCAGGTCTAATGATAAGAGGAACTCCCTCAGCTTTTATTGTCTGGGAAAGTCTATCTCTCTTTCATTGCTGGAGGACAGTTTTGCCAGGTAAAGCATTCTTGGTTGGCAGGTTTTTTCTTCTCTCTCTCTCTCAAAACTTTGACTATATCATCTCCTTTTCTCATAGTCAGCAAGGTTTCTGCTGTAAACCCCACTGATAGCTTTATGGGCACTCCCCTCTATGAAATGAAGCTGTTTGTTTTGGTTTCTTTTCTTCCCTTGACACGGTCAAAACTTTACCTGATTTTTTGACAGTTTTCTTATGCTCTCTCTCAGTGGAATCTTATTTTGGTTGAATCTACATGGAGACCTATGAGTTTCATGTACATAGAAATGAGAAGCTTTCAGTGTGGTAAATATTTCACAGTGAATACATATGTCCAACTTGCAGGTTATACACTTCAAATATGTACAATTTTGTCAATTATGCCTCAAAAAATCTAGGAAAAATAAAAATTTAAAACTCAGGTGATAAAAAAAATCATTTGTCTAGTTCACCTTGAATCATCTACAATGGGTTTTTGCTCAATTTAGAATTCATGTATTTTAATATTTAATCACAATTATAATACACACACCCTCTATAAAAGCATCCAGCTTTGACTTGGGGATCTTGGACATTTTAAAAGAAATAAATGACAACAAGCCAGGGCAGGTGTGGCAGCTGTAAAATTGTGTCGGTAAGACAAGAGATACTGTTCTTGTTTACTGTCACAGTCTTGCTCCATCCACATCAAGTTTGCACAAAGATTTTTTTAAAAGGTTAAAATTTTGCAATGCAAGTTATTTTTCTTTTATCTAGAACCAAAGATCACAGTCCTTAAAACTGATTCAAGTAAATCTACTAATGAAGTTACACCTCAAATTTTCTACTTCTAAAATGTCGCTGTAATGTTCCTTTGAAGTGTTAAAATAAACAATATTTTTGCTGTTAGTACATCTTAATGCCAAGACTTTTTATGTTATATCTAGAAATCTTAACAGCAATTCATTTGAATTCCCCATGTGTTCATTTCTAGAGATTCTATTATTTTGTGTCTATTTGAAACATATACTGAATTTTTAAAATTTGAAATTATTTGTCATTGCTGATTATTCAAAATATGAATGTCTGGAAGCATAATTATAGATACATCTTTATAAAAGCTATAAATGTATAAAATAAGCTAATATACCTTATATGCTATGGGATTCTCAGGCATTCTTTTTCATATTTGAAAATATATTTCCATGTTTCCTATAAAATCTTAATTTTGTACCTACTCTATTACAAGGAAATTGAAGAGCTTTCTCACTTATTCAGAAATGTTTAAAAAGCTAAGCACTGTATCATTTAAACTTTCATTTAAATGTTTTCAATCTATCAGAATATAGAGTAATAGATGAAAAAATTTGAAGATAAACTTTTATGACATTTTAAGATTAAAAACATGGGAATTATTTTATTCTAAAGCTCTGCTTACCTGAAAACTAATTATGGAATGACTTTTTATAAAATAAACATTTCTGTATTCATTTTTAAAATGCAACTTCATTTTAAGTTAAACAGCTTTGTGGATACGTCACTATTTTGCCCATATGGCATAAGCACAGAAATCTTCTCTATTAGGTCAATCTGCATTATGCTTGGCCAGGAAGCAACTTTTTGTAAAACAACAACAACAACAACAATAACAACAACAACTTGACACAGTCAGAGCAGCAGGAATGGTATTTGTTAGATGCTGCCCAGTCCAGACTTATTCTCAGAAGCTAAGGCTAATCCTAACTGGCAGAAAGAACAAAGCAATAGAACCAGTGTTACTATGATTTCTTAGGTGGAACATGATGGAAATTTGTCTTTTCACCATAAATTCTATATCTTATTACAATTCACTTGGTGAGGTAATAACTGACAAGGTTTTGTTATATTTAAAAAAAAATGTTTTTCAGTGAATCTTGAGAGAGGTAAAGGAGAAATTTTCTTTTCATCTATGCAATCTAGATTCCCATCCTTACTTCTGAAACATTATCCATACAGATTTGAAGAATAAAAATATTATAAAGCATCTTTTGTTGTGTTGTTCAGTTGCCAAGTTGTGTCCAACTCTGTGACCCCACGGACTGCAGCATGCTGGGGCTTCCCTGCCCCTCACCATCTCCTGGAGTTTGCCCAAGTTCATGTCCACTGAATCAGTGATACCATCCAACCATATCATCCTTTAAAAGCTCTACACAACACTTATAATCTCAATTTTTATATAAAACATTTAAAAAGTTGAAGCTTGTTATTTTTTAAAAAATACATTGAACTTCTTTTATTTAAAAAGAATCCAAAATTTATTATATTTAATGAAGATACAGAAATATTTTAAGGTTATGTTTATTATTCTCAATCCCCACATGCTTTTTTAAAGTTTCTTGATAAATGATGACCTGTTTTAAGTATATTAAAATATTAAAAAACTTATAAGAATATAATTATTTCTTTTAACAAAATTACCAGGAAATATGAATTGAAATTAATTATAGATTAACAATTTGGGCTAAGGTGAGGATCATTTCTACGTTACATTTCCTAACATGACATAGACCATGATACCAATTCTTGGTCATATTTAATCACATAACTGAAGTACTGTGTGTGCCAATTAATTTCACATCCATCACAGGTTCTTTAGACAGTAGGAGTTTTTGGAGGTCACTTTGATGACCTGGTTAGAATCTTCAGGCAATAAGGGATCAGGAGGCTTTTTAGAGAAAAGAGCATTAGGAAGTAACATTATTAACTTTAACACTTCACAAGGTAGCATAAATTTCATTCTTGTTCTCAGTTTAGACAGTAGCAAATAATAATATCCCTCAATGGAGAATTGTTGCATACATTTCTGCTTTCTATTCCTAACTAATACTTCTCAAATCCCTAAATGTAGTCTGCTGCTGCTGCTAAGTCGCTTCAGTTGTGTCCGACTCCGTGGGACCCCATAGACAGCAGCCCACCAGGCTCCCCCATCCCTGGGATTCTCCAGGCAAGAACACTGGAGTGGGTTGCCATTTCCTTCTCCAATGCATGAAAGTCAAAAGTGAAAGTGAAGTCACTCAGTCGTGTCCCACTCAGGGACCCCATGGACTGCAGCCCACCAGGCTCCTCCATCCATGGGATTTTCCAAGCAAGACTACTGAAGTGGGTTGCCATTGCCTTCTCTGAAATATGGTCTACATCTGCCCATAATCATGTAATAATTTGCTGTCAAAACCAAACGTTCAAAACTAAGGATGTATAGCAAGTGTAATTCTAATTTTTATTTAAAGAAACAAAAGTGACTTTCTATGGTCTTAAAACATGAAACAAAGAAGTCATGTTTTTTATAAAAGGGAAAAAATTTACAGATAGACATAACAATTTATCTTTTTTGTGTTTTTGTGTGTGTGTGTGTGTGCAGTTCCCATTGGCTACTTATTTTACATATGGTAATGTAAGTTTCCATGTTACTCCTTCTATATATCTCACCCTCTCCTCCCCTCTCCCCAGTGATCTTTCTTTTAAAGTCTATTTTGTTGATTAAAAAAAAAAAGTTTGAATGTTATATAATCATTCATTAATTATTACATAGTTTTCAAATTATTTTATAATCTTATCATTAAAACTGTCCATATCAGCTTTTCCCAATCCAGAAGGCAGATTGTTGAGCAAGGGGAAATGTCCTAATAATTCATCACTGGATTGCTCTTCAAAGTTTCAGGAACTTGCTCATTATCTTTCATTGCTTAAAAAAAGGAATGAATAAAAATGCACTTTTTGTAATTTAGCATTTCCATATTTTCTATTTAAATGTTGACATGTATCTCCTTGAGGGATTCATCTGACATGCCTATCAAGCTTGCCTTCTCCATTTTTAATAGGGTGAATAATAGGTGATAAAGGTTGATTAGAAATGAACCTGAAGATGTATCTTATTAAAGTGTTGCTCTCTTTTATACATACACTTGCAATCTAATTTGCTTTGCCACTAAGTCACATGAAGGAACTATATTCTTTCTTTAGAATTTTGAATTGAATAAATTTTAAGATGTGTCTCATTGGATCAAACGTGTGATGACCTTGAAAGTAAGGTTGTCTTTTTCAAAATAACTACATGTGAAAATTATGAGATAATTACCTGCTAAATATTTCTTACTTTGCAATTAGGAAATATGTTTGCCTTTTAGATTGAAGTATTAACTTGAACAGTTCTGTAAGAATAAATTGAAAATTTATAAGCTCTGAAAATCCATTAAATGCATTTATTAGAATTTATTTATAATTCTTGGGTAGTTATAAGATCCTAGATAGTAATAAATACATCTAAATTTTTTTATAACTGAAATTTTGAGACAATGAAATCCAATCTGTCCTCCTATAAGGGTTTTATCTGATGCTTTAATTGAAAGAACACTTGCTTCTGGAAGTAAGGCATATATGATACCTTCCTTTGTCCTAATTGGAAGGCAGAAATCAAACTGCTGAGTGCTGAATTTCAACCCCGGAAGAATTCTATCTTTATCATGGTATAAATGAAGCTATGGAACTCTATCCTCACTCTCAGAGAATGGGGAATAATATGGCCCTAAATCTGGAGTTTGATGCTTCAGAGGCTACTGAATGGGACAGAAAATAAGAATATTCTTACACCTAATAGAGAAGGGCAGCGATGAGAAAGGAGGTGGTAGAAAGATGGTAAGAGGATCAAGAGCCAAAAGGGCTGATCCAAGAACTATTAAAGGAGAGATTTATAAAATAGAGGTGACTAATATTAAGTTGAGGTTTGTATTGCTGCAACATAAACCTACTTTGTCCCAAATTCTCAATAAATTCTTCCATTTATATAGCTACTGAAAGAGAAGAAGGAAGAGGGATGAAGAGGGAAGGAAGGAGAGACAGAGGGAGAGAGGAAACAAGACTGAGGGAGAAGGAAGGAGGGAGATACACTGAATGTATAAGCTATGGAAAGAGAAGATATTTCACATCATGTTCAATCATGCACAAAAGAAGGTCAGCAGAATGAAATTTTTTAAAGTCAAAGAAATTCTACTGCACCATGTTTGAAGCCACTAGGTGCAAGTTTTCCAGTTGATTTTAATGTCGACCTTAATAGCTGATTGACAGCAACTAACATCTGAAATGAAGAAACATTCAATATTTACAGTCAATAGTTGATGGTATTAGATCTTAGTTTTACTCATATAAGGAGACCATACTCATCTAATACCTCTATCTCTACTTTCTAAGAAGGATACTGATTTCCCTTTCTTGGGTTAAGAGGCAGAAATCTGCAAAAGAAAGTTATGGGAGTGTAGTATAACCCATTCACATCTAAGTTTTCTTTCTTGGGTATAGAAGAGAATTGTTCTTGCTCATTTC
Source organism: Bubalus bubalis (assembly GCF_019923935.1). NCBI lineage: Eukaryota > Metazoa > Chordata > Mammalia > Artiodactyla > Bovidae > Bubalus > Bubalus bubalis. The sequence continues at coordinate 19,073,435 of NC_059165.1, forward strand.
TTCACAGAAAACCAGAGTCATGTGACAAATGATCAGATCTGACTAAGGGGCTGTGAGAGAAAGGGAGTCATGTACATCATCTCCAGATAGAAGCTTTCTGTTGCTGTTTGAATCCAGTTAGTGATTTCTTTCCTTGTCATAACAACGATGACTGCTGTGCATTTCAGATGCAAGAACTATAAAATGGACAGGACTCTGGTCATCCTAGATTACTTTGTTGTTGCATTGGAAACATATCCAGGTCTGCAGTGGATTCTGCAGAAATAAGAAATAAATGGTTGTCTTCTTAAGCTAATAAGATTTTAAGGTAGTTCTCACTGTAACACATTCAGCTTATCCTAATACAGATATTAATTCTATAAGTTGGAAGCTTCAGAAACAAATAACTAAAACCTGTGGCCTTGTTTCGTCGATAGGTTGAGGAAGACACTGATTACTGTCATCAGGAAAGATGGTGATCTTTCTACTACTTCCAGGGACAAAATATGATTGGGAAGCTAGATCATAAACCTAATGAATTTGAACTCCTAAGAAATGACTTTAGAAAACTGAATGTTACTCATCTGAGATAACTGCTGTTATTTACTTTTGACAGGGTATTATTTAAAATTTTTGTTTTGGCTCCTTCTCTTTATTCTTTCCGGAGTTATTTCTCCACTGATCTCCCATAGCATATTGGGCACCTACCGACCTGGGGAGTTCATCTTTCAGTGTCCTATCTTTTTGCCTTTTCATACTGTTCATGGGGTTCTCAAGGCAAGAATACTGAAGTGGTTTGCCATTGCCTTCTCCAGTGGGCCACATTTTGTCAGACCTCTCCACCATGACCCATCCATCTTGGGTGGCCTTACATGGCATGGCTCCTATTTCACTGTCTTAGACAAGACTGTGGTCCATGTGATTAGGTTTTCTATGATTGTATTTTTCAGTCTGTCTCCCCTCTGATGGAAATTGATAACTGCTTTATGGAAACTTCCTGGTGGGAGAAACTGACTGAGGGGGAAACTGGGTCTTGTTCTGATTGACTGGGCCATGCTCATTGAATTGTTAATCCAATTTTCTGTTGATGGGTGGAGCTGTGTTCCCTCCTTGCTATTTACCTGGGGCCAAACTATGGTCCAGGTAATTAAGATAATGGTGACCTCCCTCAAAAGATTCCATGCACATACTGCTACACTCAGTGCCGCCAACCCTGCAGCAGGCCAGCACCAACCTGCACCTCCACCAGAGACTCCTGGACACCCACAGGCAAGTCCAGGGAAGTCTCCTGTGGGGTCACTGCTCCCTTCTTCTGGGTCCTGGTGCCCAAGGTTTTGTTGTGCCCTCTGAGAGTCTATTTCCCAGTCCTGTTTAAGTTCTGGCAGCCAGTTGTGGATGTGACTGGTGATGGAAGAAAGGTCCAATGCTGTAAAAAACAAAATTGCACAGGAACCTGGAATGTTAGGTCCATGATCAAGGCAAATTGGTAGTGGTTGAACAGGAGAGGGCAAGAGTGAAAGTCGACATTTTTGGAATCAGCAAATTAAAATGGGTAAATTTAACTCAGATGACCATTATATCTCCTACTGTGGGCAAGAATTTCTTAGAAGAAATGTGATAGCCATCATAGTCAACAAAAGAGTCGGAAATGCAATACTTGGATGCAAAAACGACAGTATGATCTCTGTTCGTTTCCAAGGCAAACCATTCAATATCATGGTAATCTAAGTCTATGCCCCAACCAGTAATGTTGAAGAAGCTGAAGTTGAAAGGTTCTATGAATATCTACAAGACCTTCTAGATCTAACACCCAAAAAAGATCTCCTTTTCATTATAGGGGGCTGGAATGAAAAGCTAGGAAGTCAAACACCTGGAATAGCAGGAAAATTTGGCCTTGGAGTACAGAATGAAGCAGGACAAAGGCTAATAGTGTTTTGCCAAAAGAACACACTGGTCATAGCAAACACCCTCTTCCAACAGCACAAGACAAGACTCTACACATGTACATCATCAGATGGTCAACACTGAGATCAGATTGATTATATTCTTTGCAGCCAAAGATGGACAAGCTCTATACAGTCAGCAAAAACAAGACCGGGAGCTGACTGTGGCTCAGATCATGAACTCCTTATTGCCAAATTCAGACTGAAACTAAAGAAAGTAGGAAAAACCACTAGACCATTCAAGTATGACTTAAATAAAATCCCTAATGATTATACAGCAGAAGTGAGAAATAGATTTAAGGGACTAGATCTGATAGACAGAGTGCCTGATGAACTCTGGATGGAGGTTCATGACATTGTACAGGAGACAGGGATCAAGATCATCCCCAAGAAAAAGAAATGCAAAAAAGGCAAAATGGCTGTCTGAGGAGGCCTTACAAATAACTATGAAAAGAAGAGAAGTGAAAAGCAAAGGAGAAAAGGAAAGATATACCCATTTGAATACAGAGTTCCAAAGAATAGCAAGGAGAGATAAGAAAGCCTTCCTCAGTGATCAGTGAAGAGATAATAGAGGAAAACAATAGAATGGAAAAGACTAGAAATCTCTTCAAGAAAATGAGACATACCAAGGGAACATTTCATGAAAAGATGGGCTCAATAAAGGACAGAAATGATATAGGCCTAACAGAAGAAAAGTTATTCAGAAGAGGTGGCAAAAACACACAGAAGAACTGTACAAAAAAGACCTTCATGGCCCAATGACGATGGTGTGATCAAACACCTAGAGCCAGACATCCTGGAATGTGAAGTCAAGTGGACCTTAGGAAGCACCATTATGAACAAAGCTAGTGAAGATGATGGAATTCCAGTTGAGTTATTTCAAATCCTAAAAGATGATGCTGTGAAAGTGGGCACTCAATATACCAGCTAATCTGGAAAACTCAGCAGTGGCTACAGGACTAGGAAAGGTCAGTTTTCATTCCAATCCCTAAGAAAGGCAATGCCAAGGAAAGCTCAAACTACAGCACAATCACACTCATCTCACACTCTAGTAAAGTACTGCTCAAAATTCTCCAAGACAGTCTTCAACAATACATGAACCATGAACTTTCAGATGTTTAAGCTGGATTTAGGAAAGGCAGAGGAACCAGAGATTACATGGCCAATATCCGCTGGATCATTGAAAAACAAGGGAGTTCCAGGAAAACATCTATTTCTGCATTATTGACTATGCCAAAGCCTTTGACTGTGTAGATCACAATAAACTGGAAAATTCTGAAGGAGATGGGAGTACCAGACCACCTGACCTGCCTCCTGAGAAATCTGTATGCAGATCAGGAAGCAACAGTTAGAACTGGACATGGAACAACAGACTGGTTCCAAATCAGGAAAGGAGTAGGTCAAGGTTGTATATTGTCACCCTGCTTATTTAACTTATATGCACAGTACATCATGAGAAACACTGGGCTGGATGAATCACAAGCTGGAATCAAGATTGCAGGGAGAAATATCAATAACCTCAGATATGCAAATGATACCACCCTTATGGCAGAAAGCAAAGAAGAACTAAAGAGCCTCTTAATGGAGATGAAAGAAGAGAGTGAAAAAGTTGGCTTAAAGTTCAACATTCAGAAAAATAAGATCATGGCATCTGGTCCCATCACTTCATGGCAAATAGATGGGGAAACAGTGGAAGACCTTATTTTGGAGGGCTCCAAAATCACTGCAGATGGTGACTGCTGCCATGAAATTAAAAGACGCTTACTCCTTGGAAGGAGAGTTATGACCAACCTAGACAGCATGTTAAAAAGCAGAGACATTACTTTGCCAACAAAGTTCTATCTACGCAAGGCTATGCTTTTTCCAGTAGTCATGTATGGATGTGAGAGTTGGACTATAAAGAAAGCTGAGCAACGAAGAATTGATGCTTTTGAACTATGGTGTTGGAGAATATTCTTGAGAGTCCCTTGGACTGCAAGGAAATCCAACCAGTCAATCCTAAATGAAATAAGTCCTGAATATTCTTTGGAAGGAGTGATGTTAAAGCTGAAACTCCAATATGTAGGTCACCTGATGCGAAGAGCTGACTCATTTGAAAAGACCCTGATGTTGGGAAAGTTTGAGGGCAGGAGGAGAATGGGACGACAGAGGATGAGATGGTTGGATGGCATCACTGACTCAATGGACATGAGTTTGTGTATACTCCGGGAGTTGGTGATGGACAGGGAGGCCTGGTGTGCTACAGTCCATGGGGTCACAAAGAGTGACCAACTGAGCAACTGAACTGACTGATTCAAAATTAGTAACGTCACATAAGATTTGGCTAATTTGCACATTAAAATGAAACAAAATGGAGTCATTCAGGTAATTTTGAAATTTGTAATATGTGAAAAACCAAGTGTTCAAAGATAAACACCAGGAAATAAAATTAAGTATTTTAAGTGGTAAAGATAATTTAAATTCAGTTTTGCTATAAAAGGAAACTAAAAATGTTGCTTGCATACCTTAAGATTTTTCAAAAATTAAGGAGACTCAGTGCAAAGAACATATTAAGAATGTAGTAAATAGTAATTCTTTTTAAATGATAAAATAGCTGAGGAAATATCTTTTTAAGGGCTTTTATTAAACAAGAAGCTTAATAAGTTTTTAAGGGAAATAGATTGCAAAACAAACCACAGATTGATCTAAACCTCTCTAAAAGATTGGTTTCCCAAACTTCTAAGGGCAGAAATACCCACCCCCAAAAAGGACATGGATTGTTTTCCCATTTGAAGATGTTTCTAAGATGGAAAATAGAAAAAAAAAAAAATCTGAGAAAGAAGAGCCAAGTACTATAGAGAAAAATAAACAAGAGAGTTCCCCACAGAGGGCAAAATAATAAATGTGTATAAGCCTTCAAATCAACCAAAAAGTAGTGACATCTTCAAATGAACAGAGTAAGACAGTGTTAGGAAAACAACTATGTCAGGACTCTCTGAATATGACTCAAATTAGTGTTAAGTGTATAAAATTTTCATATGATGGAAGACAGAGTGAGAAATACAGTTAAATATTTGTGTGAGGAAGTGTTACCTAATGCAAACAGTCTATTTTAAGAAAATTTTACTAACAACAAATTTGTTGAAAATTTTTCAAGGTCCAAGTCAAGATTAGAGGGAAAAGCAGGTAAATAAAGTTACTAGTTTTGTGGCTTGATGAGTATTCCTCCTGACACCTATTTAGCTAAGAAAAATCTCAACAGCAGTTGAATTATCTGATAGAGTGGTCATTTGGCTATAACAAGAGGCAAAAGAAGGAAACCCCATTACTTCCTCTTGGTTGTATGAAGTACTTGACTGTCCAAAATATGCTCTACCTGTGAGATCTGGCATTTTCTAAACTCTACTTAGCACCCCAAAACCTGAATCTCTGCAGAGTGGAGTAATTAGTTAAATAACTATCTAGAGCTATCTTGATGAAGATACTATATCTTAGAGATTCAGAGAAAAACTGAGCACTTTGGTAGGGTAAGCAAAGAAGCTATAGAGACTGAGAGGATATAGGAGAATAGGATTAAAAGGAGAAAAGTAGTGACAAGTCTAAGGGACTTTAGATTTAAAAAGGAAAATAGGAACTATATCAGTGAGGAAATTTGGTTGAGTTGAATCAAAGTGAAGAAAATGTTCTGGACCCTAATTCTATGAGCCTTCTGAGTCTTCCGTGGGTTGGAACATATGATTTGAATAAGTAATAATTGGGCTTTAGCACATTCTTCTATGCAGGACAAGAAGCGATGGTCAGACCTTTACCTGGAACAACTGCAACTATTAGACCCTCTTGGTGGAAAACCTGGCTTCCTTGGTGGCTCAAACAGTTAAGAATCTACCTGTGATGTAGGTGACATTGGTTTGATCCCTGGGTCTGGAGGATCCCCTGGAGAAGGAAAGGGCAGCCCACTACAGTACTCTTGCCTGGAGAATTCCATGAACAGAGGAGCAGCCTGGTGCGCTACAGTCCATGGGATTGCAAAGAGTCGTACACAACTGAGCAACTAACTTATGTAACAACAGGTTCAAAATTAGGAAAGGAGTATGTCAAGGCTGTATTTTGTCACCCTGTTTATTTAAGTTATATGCAGAATATAATCATGCAAAATGCCAGGTTGGGATGACTCACAAGCTGGAATCAAGATTTCTGGGTGAAAAAACATCTCAGAAATGCAGATGATACCTAACAGCAGAAAGTGAAGAGGAACTAAAGAGCTTTTTGATGAAGGTGAAAGAGGAGAGTGAAAAAACTGGCTTAAAACTCAACATTCAAAAAACGAAGATCACGGCATCAAGTCCCATCATTTTATGGCAAATAGAAGGGGGTGAAGTAGGAAGAGAGACACATTTTATTTTCTTGGGCTCCGAAATCACTGTGGATGGTAACTGCAACCATGAAATTAAAAGACACTTGCTCTTTGGAATAAAAGCTATGACAAACCTAGACACCAAATTAAAAAGCAGAGACATCATTTTGCCAACAAAGGTTCATATATTCAAATTATGGTTTTCCTAGTAATCATGTATAGATGGAAGAGTTGGACTATAAAGAAGTCTGAGTGCCAAAGAATTAATGCTTTTGAACTGTGGTGTTGAAGACTCTTGAGCATCCCTTTAAGTGCAAGGAGCTCAAACCACTCAATCTTAAAGGAAATCAACTCTTAATATTCATTTTTGGTAGTACTGATGCTGAAACTTCAACACTTTGGTTACTTGATATGAAATGCTGACTGCCTGGAAAAGATCCTAATGCTGGGAGGACTAAGGGCAGAAGGAGACAAGGGTGACAGAGGATGAGATGATTGGATGGCATCACTGACTCAGTGGACATGAGGTTGAGCAAACTCCGGAAGATAGAGAAGGACAGGGAAGCCTGGCATGCTGCAGTTCATGGGGTGGCAAAGAGCTGGACAGGACAACAACTGAACAGCAACATTCTTCTAGATTTCTTTTGGGTCCTCAATTGGATGTGATAAGGATTTTTAATATTAAACAGTAAATTGCACAATTCATTTCCAATTTAAAGCAAAATACTTGAGCCCCAAATTTAAAAACAGTGGGGAAGGAAGGGATTTTGTGATATGATTTGGAAATTTAAGGAGGAAGATTATATGAAAACTGAATTTTCTGATTTGAAGTAATGAATCCCAGTATTAAGAGTAGTTTCAGCATTAACGTTATAAAGGTTATGGAATCATAGGGTGAGAGGCTTTTTAACTTGTTTTCTCATGCTCTTTGGTCAAATACAGATGTTACATCTTTATTCCCAAATCACATAAACTGTACATTTCCCCATCTGTTAGTCTAGCTTTCACTCTGTTCTATCTAACCATCTATTTGGATTAAACTCTTATAGTGATTTTATTTTCTGCACCCAGTTCTACCAAGATTCACCTTTATTAGCTTTGATAGGCAAAAATCCTTTTACAGGAGACTAAAATATATTTAATATAACATAATTTACTTTAAAAACAAAGATTTGGCTCTTTCTGTTTATGTTGTAATATTCAAATTTCAATTTCTTCTAGTGTGTTCAAATGGCAAAAGTCACAGGTTTCCGTAACAAACTTTGCTTATCCAAGTAGTACTTATTATGGGCACCATAATTATCTGTGTTCTCTATGCTTTCCATTAAGTTTGAAACAAGAACTAATTTGTATCTCTCTGAAAGATCTAGCTCAGCACCTGGTAAATTATGGTCACTTCTTAAGCTTTTGTTATGTTGTAAGTAATAAAACACTAACTTCACAGATATGATCTCTGCCAAGTAACTTTGGTTTGGCTGCAGACCACACCTTTGCTCAGCTATCCTGTTTACCATTAACACAAGAGAAAGAAATGAATTTAAAACAGTTAGAAGACAATTGGCACTGCATAGTTTACTGGTAACAGATCGCTTCAGTATTAAAATCTCAGTAAGGTTAAGAGTGACTAAATAAACTGGGTTTCAGTCTATTCATTGTAATACATTCTGCATTCAGCACTAGAAAAAGGGAATTTTAAAACTAAAACACCACCTCTGGGTCTCTGGATATTTTTTCTAAGGAAATCAAGAGCAAAACTCAGTGAGTTTTAAAACCGCTTTAAATAGGGAATTGCTGCTGCTGCTGCTAAGTCACTTCAGTCGTGTCCGACTCTGTGTGACCCCATAGATGGCAGCCCACCAGGCTCCCCCGTCCCTGGGATTCTCCAGGCAAGAACACTGGAGTGGGTTGCCATTTCCTTCTCCAATGCATGAAAGTGAAAAGTGAAAGTGAAGTCGCTCAGTCATGCCTGACCCTCAACGAGCCCATGGACTGCAGCCTACCAGGCTCCTCCATCCATGGGATTTTCCAGGCAGGCGTACTGGAGTGGGGTGCCATTGCCTTCTCCAAAATAGGGAATTGAGCAAAACTCAATGAGATTTAAAACGAAAACACAAAATGAATGTTTTACAGTGAATGAATTGTTAAAAGAGAACTAGTTGCCCATCAGATCACCTTCCCATTCTATTACTGATTCTTAGTGTTCTGAGTTAGTGTTAACTGCTAATTTTATATTTGTAAGAGAAAGTTATATTTCTTTTAATATAAGTTTAAGAAATGAAATATACTGGGTACATATGAAAACTTTCCACTTTCAAAATGCGACTAGTTCTACAGGTAGCATATAACTAATCAATCAATAAAACTTCCTGGATTATAAGACGCAACTAAGGAAACATGGATAGAAAATTTTCCCTATTTTTATCTCCAGCTTGGTGATTGGGAATCCATAACTGTAACTCTGAATTTAAATTTATCGGAAAAATGGGATGAATGCAGACAGAATGATAAACAACTTATTTCAAATATGGTTCAGACTAGAATATAATTATCTCTAGCCCTAGAAAGCAGGAATTGAATTAGAAGCTTTGTAGCAGATAAAATTGTATAGCAAAGCCAAGCTCAAAGCTTAAGAGAATTTTAACACAGGCTTAGAGAATACCGAGAGTGACAGATATGGATAGTTGCCCATATAATACACATTCTAATATGCTTTAATAATGAAACCACAATTTTACTTGTAGCAGCTCTGTTCCCAGTTAAATAATGCTTTGCTTCTCCGGATTTGATCTAGAGTTGCCATGTGATACATTGCTGTATTTCCTAACAAGAATTTCCCTTTCCAGTATACCATTTTCATTTGATTTCTACTTGGCTTGTGGACAAGAATAATGGATAGAATGCCTTAATATGAAACAGTCATCTTGTACCTATCCTAACAGAGGCCTCCACTGACAGACAATATAAACCACCAGATGTGCAAATAAATAGACCTTCAGATGAATTTATCACTCAGTCTAGGAGTCCTCCAGCTGAGACCCTAGACATTTTAAAGCAAAAACAGGCTATATACCCTTTATGCCCTGTCTTATTTCCTGACTTATACAAATCATGATCATAATACATTAGACGAGATCATTTCTTACACAGACACAGTAATTGGAACAAGTTGTTGAGTATGCAAATTGTTGTTCAATATACAAATTAGGTAAATAGAAGTTGTAAAAGGTGCCAAAGAAACCAACTAACAAATATTTAATCTGTCTTAGAAAACTTTAAGTCTTATCCAGGTTAAACAACATTGGAAAGCTTTATTGTGATGTATTAGGAAATTGGTGTAGGGGTACTAAATTTTCTTTCTCTTTTATTGAAGCATAGTTGATTTACAATGTTAGTTTCAGGTGTACAAAGAGATTTAGTTATACATCATATGTGTCCATTTTTTTTTCAAATTGTCTTATCTTATAGATTATTACAAAATACTGAGTATAGTTAAATTTTCTGAAAGCTACATAGTATTATCTGGATTTAAAACCTACTATTTCAAAGAAGAAGCCACAGTCATTAAATTTAAAAGTGTTTCCAGTTAGTGATCTCTCATTTGAACACATTGTCTTTAGTATCAAAAAGAAAATGTGAAAGACTGTATAGAAAAATTAAATTCATAAAGTATTTTCTCAGTGTTTTTGGGGGAAATTATGTTACACAGTCAATTTTGGAATAAATCTTACATGCTACTGCTAAGTCACTTCAGTCGTGTCCGACTCTGTGCGACCCCATAGACGGCAGCCCACCAGGCTCCCCGGTCCCTGGGATTCCCCAGTCAAGAACACTGGAGTGGGTTGCCATTTCCTTCTCCAATGCATGAAAGTGAAAAGTGAAAGTGAAGTCGCTCAGTCGTGTCCGACTCTTAGCGACCCCATGGACTGCAGCCCACCAGTCTCCTCCGTCCATGGGATTTTCCAGGCAAGAGTACTGGAGTGGGATGCCATCGCCTTCTCCAATCTTACATGAGATCTCATCAATTTTAGTTGTTAAAAAAAAGATGGATCAAGAAGTAACATTTCCACAAGCTTTGTAGAATATACTGTTTCTACACTGAGTGGCACCACAAATTAAGGATAATACAGAAAAGAAGACTGAGATGCGAAAGGTTGTTACTGTATATGTTCTTTTCCCTACAGAAATAATTTCCTATCCTTTTAACTGATCTTACCCCATGAGAACTTTTTTCCTTCTGGGTAGCAGCCAGATTCCTCTACAGAAGATACTTTTGTACCACTTTTATTATAATCACTCATAAGTTCAGACAAATTAAGCCTGAAATTATTTTTTCCACAGAAAGGGGAAAACACATGTCCAAAATTAGGTGAAATGTGAAAACTTGGTATGATCTTTGCAAATGCTCACTTTTTAATCAGTAGATTATTTGATTTACTTTTTCATTAGTTACAGAAATCTAAACATAAAAGCACACTTTGGAAAAAGATGAAATGTAATAAATAAAGTCATACTACTTTTAAACAAAATTTTGAATGATATGGATATACAACTAAAAAAGTAAGAAATGTTCAAGATTGTAATGTCTAATTAAATGACCCAAATATTTATCAGCAGACTATTTCATATAGTGACAATAAAAGCAAAAAAAGAGAAATGGTTTTCACATTACTTATGTATAAAACAGTACATAAATTCAATTTTACAAAATATTTTAACTTGAAGGAAAGCTCTGTACTCAACCATACTTTCATTTCATGAAAAATAAGTGTAATAAAGTTTACAAGTTTAAGACTCAAGATTTTGTCCTCTACTGTTCCTATTAAAGTTGAAATTTGAGAGAAAAGGCAAAAATAGTCTATCCTTATGATGATAGGTAAGCTCCTGTGCTCTATATTTCTTCCACAGGAACATTAACAAGGTGTCTCAAAAATCTTATTACTGATGCCAAGAGTCATATTTAAATGTAAGACACTGAACAACAAAGACAAGTAGGTTATATTTGGTGAAGCAGCACTATAACTCTAACCTTCAAACAAGTTAAAATTTCATGAGATTTGGAAATACAGGCAGTTATTTTGCCATTAACTTTCAGCTGCAGATGAAAAAAGGAGAGAATTCAGTAACTTCAACTTCTGTAGTACTCCATTTCATTAATTTGATTGATTCAGATATAAGTCAGAATTGCTGAGAATTTCTTGACAATTTATCACTGTGTAGGAGAAATGTTTGTTGAAATGGTAATCAATGCACAAAATATTAATGATAGTGGATAAAAGTTTCCTTTTTCAGAGGAAAATACCACAGAAAGTTAAATGTTAATATTACTTTATATACCCCCAAATAGTATTCTAAGTAAATATCTTTGAAAGCATACACAGATATAAAGCCAACAACCTTCAACAGTCAGGATTCAGGATAGCTGAATGGCAAGATTAATACTGGCAACTTACTGAAGAGAAGTAAAAGTTGTTTTTATTCACTGAGGTGATTTTTACAAATGAGCCACTATGGTGGCTTAGATGGTGAAAAGAGTCTGCCTGCAATGTGGGAGACCTACATTTAATCCCTGGGTTGGGAAGATCCCCTGGAGAAGGGAACAGATACCTACTTCAGTATTCTCGGCTAGAGAATCCCATGGACAGAGGAGCCTGGCAGTCCATGTTGCAGAGTCAGACGTAGCTGAGCCACTTCACTTTCATATTTTCTTGTACATAAAATAAGGAGGCAATAATGATTTGCCTGCAGTGAAAACAAATGAGTTAAATATCAGTTGTTTCCAACTACATTTAAATCTTATTTATTTCAACTTTAACATTCTCTTCTTAAATATTGGACTTGATATGGGTTGATCAACCTAAGTATATATGCTGCTAAGTCACGTCAGTCATGTCCGACTCTGTGCGATCCCATAGACAGCAGCCCACCAGGCTCTCCCATTCCTGGGATTCTCCAGGCAAGAACACGGGAGTGGGTTGCCATTTCCTTCTCCAAAGTATATATGGAATACAGGCCATTCAAAAGTCTGTCATATGATCTTACAAATCTGAGATTTGTTCAGACAAATTGATGAGGAATAAAACTGGAAGTTGTGCATTGTGTGTAACCAGGTAGCAGAAGACACTCTACTGAGTGTGGTTGAGAATCCTTAGGATTCCAGTTGGAATGACTAATCCAGAAGGATTTAGGGATATTTTTCAGGTAGAAAATGAAAGAAGAAAGAAACAGAAGACATATTTAAAACAAAGAGAGTTTTCTCAAATTAATGTCAAACACAAAACCATAGATGCAGGAATCTCAGCGAAAACCAAGCAGAACAAATGCAAAAAATTATATGTAGTCATAGCATTTTCAAACTTAAGAAAAATCAAAGATAAAAAAATCTTAAAGAATTCGGTTGAGGGGTGGGGTGGAGAAATACTGGCACCCTATCTATTGAGAAGCAAAGAAAAGCCTGCATTCCACATATTCTCAGAAACCATGCAAGCAAGAAGAAAATAAAATGAAATATTTAAAGTATTAAGAGAAAAATAGAAACAAACAACATGGACCATAAGCAGAAACAGTAAATCATATGGTATATATTTTCAATTATACAAAAAAATCACTTTAAATATCAATGACCATTGATACACCAACTACAAAACAGATTCTAATAGATTAAAATACATGAATCAAATATATGTAATCTACAAGAAATCTAATTTACAACACATACATATAAACGTGCATATAGATTAAAATTAAAGGAATAGAAAACATACACCATGCTAACACTAGTCAAAAAAAAAAAAAAAAAGAGGATGGGGTATCCATATTAAAGACAGAGCAGACCACAGAGCAAAATAAGTTATCAGAGATAAAGGTAGCCATTACTTAAGGATAAAGAGGTCAATGCTTCCAGAAGACATGACAACCATTACGTGTATACACCTAACAACAGTGCATCGAGCTACATGAGACAAGACTTGACAGAACTGCAAAGAGAAAGAGATGAATCCACACTATTATAGCTGGAAACCTGAACAGCTCTTGATGAGGAATGCACAGATCCAACAGGCAAAAAAAATCAGTAAGTATATAGCTGAACTGAATAGCATCATCAATCAACTAGATATCACTGACATCTATAGACTACTTCATCCAATGACTGCAGAATATATATTGTTCTCAAGCTTACATGAAACATTCACCAAAGAAGACCATATTCTCTGCTGTAAAACACATCCTCACAAATTTAAAAGAATAGAAATCATATCACGTCTGCTTTCTAACCACAACAGAAGTAAACTAGAAATCAGTAACAGAAATATAGCTGGAAAAAAAAAAAAAATCCCCAGTGAAAGATTAAACACCACATGTAGTAAAAAAAAAAAAAAAAAAAAAAAAAATGTTGAATAATTTAAAGATATTTGGAACAAAAATAAAAACAACTTATCAAAATGTGTGAAATGACATCAGCAGCAAAATAGCTAAATAGGAGTTTCCTCACTCATCCAACAGCAACAATTATTTAGCAGTCATGCATGAATGAAAACAATAACTTTGTAGGAGCTTTGAAGTCACTTCAGTCGTGTCTGACTCTGTGCGACCTCATAGATGGCAGCCCACCAGGATCCCCTGTCCCTGGGATTCTCCAGGCAAGAATACTGGAGTGGGTTGCCATTTCCTTCTCCAATGCATGAAAGTGAAAAGTGAAAGTGAAGTCGCTCAGTGGTGTCCAACTCTTAGCAACCGTATGGACTACAGCCTACCAGGCTCCTGCGTCCATGGGATTTTCCAGGCAAGAGTACTGGAGTGGGCTGCCATTGCCTTCTCCTGAGATCCAGATAGGAGCTTGTAAAACCCTGGTGGAGCCCAAGGTAGTGTAAGAACATTTTGAGAAGGTAGGTCTATGCTCAGATGGCAGGACTGTATGGCACCAAGTATGGTCCTGGCTACAAGCCCAGTCCCTAAAGCATTCAGCTACAGCTCCATCTCATCTTGGTCCTTACAGTAGTACTATCCACCAAGAGATCTGAGAGGAGATCCACCCATCCATGCTTTGGGTAACAGGTATACCAACCTCAATTCTGAGCGAGGACCTTGCAGGGAGCCTACGAACCATTTCCCTTTCTCACCCACACATCAGGAGCAGACTTGTCCATCCAGAGAACCAAGGAAGACAGTCTATGTGCCCCAAAGGCAGCCCTGCAGACCTTAGTCACAGCTGGAGGCCCTGAAGACGCCCTTTGTCTTCAATCCAGCCCCACTCAAACACATTCCCAAGCCAGCCTTGACTTCCCAGCAACCTGTCCAGGGATCTGGTGGGAGTCCTCTCGGAGAACTGGCAGAAGCCACATCTGTCCATGCACCTGGTAAAAGGCTGTTTATCTGGGATCCAATTGGGACATTTGCCCTAATATTAGCCCTACTGACCAAGATATTGGAGGCAGTTCTGTCTGTCCAGAGACTAGACAGGGTCTATGCTCACCCAAGCCTCTGGTAACTGACCCAGCAACAGCAAAACCACTTGGGCATAGCAGATACCATGTAACCAGGTTCCAACCCTACTTGAGTGGGACCCCAGAGATAATTCCATCAACCAAGGGACCTGATAGAAGAAGGTCTTTACCAGCCAAAACCAGCCTGTAAAGACCATAAGAGGTCTTTTCCCCTTCAAACACACATTCACCAATGCAGGGCTGTCATAATCGTGAAGAAGCAGGGAAACGTGACACTACCAAAAGAAACTAAGAGTCAATAACTTAACTCCAAAGAAATGGAGATCTGCAAAGGGGCTGACAAAGAAATAAAAATATCAACTTTTAAGGAAGCTCAGTGAGATACAAGAGAATACAGAGGACTAAACGAAATCAAAAGAACAATCCAGGAACAAAACGAGAGGTTTAGAATCCATCTGTCATATTGTCTATCCACTCTGATTTTTCTAGCTAATGTAACATTGTTCTGTATTTCTGGCCTTCCTTAAGAAGATATGGTCTTTAACGGGCTTCTTTGAAAACTGTTAACTAGAACAATAATCTCCAAACATTTATGAACAAAGTCACTATAAGTAAATTGCTTAAGCATGTACATACTATATGTATATGTATAATTAATGGGCTTCCCTCCTAGCTCAGTTGGTAAAGAATCCATGTGCAATGCAGCAGACTCCGGTTCAATTCCTGGTTCAGGAAGATCCCCTAGAGAAGGGATAGGCTACCCACGCCAGTATTCTTGGGCTTCCCTTCTGGCTCAGCTGGTAAAGAATCCGTCTGCAATGTGGGAGACCTGGGTTCGATCCCTGGGTTGGGAAGATCCCCTGGAGAAGGGAAAGGCTACCCACTCCAGTACATTTCTGATCACAATCACTGTAAGTAAACTGGTTTACAGTGATTATGATCAGAAATGTATATATATATACAGAAATATATATATAATTATATATAATTAGTAAAATATACATATGTGTGACTAATATGATTTGAGTTATATATCTTAAAAGTAATAAGAACTAAGCTTAAGGGTATGAAAAAAAAATATCAGGCTTCCTTTAAAAGGTTATTTTGTTAAGTAACCTCATAACCATGAGGTTATAAGCCTCTCAATCACTGAAGAGATTGCTTCTGCTATTCAAGGAGATTCATTAAAGTTTTGGTGTTTGGGTTTAGACATTTCTAAACTTGTTTAAAAGTCCCTATTCTAACTGTTGGGGGTCCATGCTCTCCCAATAAATGTACTGACAATTATATAAGGAATCTGGCAAAGTTGTGAATTGAACTTGCATTGAAATTTGACCAACAGTGGACTCCTGCTATGCTGCAGTCCATGGGCTTGCAAAGAATCAGACACGACTGAGCAACCAAACAACAACAACTAGCTATGGATCTAATTTCCAGCTGAGTAGGCTTTCAAACTAGAAGGAGTCAGAGATACTTTTAGGGCCTCATAGAAACCCCTTGGTCTCTGACCTCGCCAGGACATGAAAGTGTTATTCTTTCTTTATTCTCTTTATTGTATTGAGAGAGCCAGCCTGTATACTCAGTTCTCCCTTCAATGGCCTGTAACAGCAAATGCTTATTCTGCCAAAGGCTATCCTTGACACCCCTTCCCATACTATTCCAGACAACACTGGAGTCATTTTTTACCCCAACATACTACAGACCTCCCTATTTCTAATGGTTATGGAAAACCAGCTTCAAGCCAAATCCTGTCAAACCTCCAAACCTTATTCCCATCCTTCAGGATCTCTTAAGTACTGTAAATAAGAAGTGATTTAACTCAGGAAATTAAAGGCTTGTAAAAACTGTTGGAAAAGTTGTAGACATGTATTCTAGGTCTGGAGTGATTTCCAAAATACTCAACTGGCCATCTCTTAAGCATCATTTCCCCTTGACATATGTTGGAATCAAGAAGCCCCCACAATTGCTACCACAATAACTGCCTCTGGACACCCAGGGAGCTGGAGAAAAACAACTGCCTATCCAGGAATCAGCCAAGTCTAGAAGACTCTGCTCCTGATGCCTTTAAACAGTGTCTTAACATCTTAAGAGCTGAAGAATGAATGCTAGGAAACTGCAGCAGAGAAAGTTCATATTCCTACTGGTGTTGTTTTATAATTCCTTGAAAGTTGGTATGTGTACATAGATACATAATACATATATGTATACACGTGTATATATAGAAAATCTTTCATTAATTCTTAAAGATTCCTAGACACATTTTCAATTTTTAGGTTGTTCTACGTTTACTTTTCCTGCAATAGGTAACTGAATTTTTTTTTAAAGTAACTATTAATTTACCATGTTTTCAAATTGTGATTTAGAGATTTAAGCTAAGTGAGGTTTCTTAAGTTTTGCTGCTCCTTCTCTAAGCTTCTGGGCTCAATTATCTCTGTGTAAAGACTTTTCATTTTCTTTCGCAGGTGCTTTTGGCGTCTTCATCCAAAAGCAGGTTCAATGACGGTTCTTGGTGGCTCCTGTCCTGAAGGGCTATTGGCAATATCGTATATCCGGTCTCTACTTCCAACAGAGCAATAAAATACCTCAGTGCTTTCAGCAGCTGTCTTGCGCCCAGCAGATTTGCAGCTTCGGCCCCAAGAATCACAGTGGACACTCTTTTGATTCACAGGAATTCTTATTTTTGGAAATGGCTATCACTTTTTAATCGATTTTTATTAGTATCTTTTGAAATGGGTGCGTGCATGTGTGTATATGCATGTTGCTGTTGTGTTAGTAGCTCAGTCATGTGCGACTCTTTGAGGCTCCATGGACTCTAGCCCATCAGGCTACTTTAGGCCATGGAATTCTCCAGGCAAGAATACTGGAGGGAGTAGCCGTTCCCTTCCCTGGGGATCTTACCCAATCAGAGATCAAACCAGCATTTCCTGCATTGCAAGCAGGTTCTTTACCATTTGAACCACTAAGGAAGCCTGTGTATATACACATGTGTATTCAGTTCAGTCGCAGTCATGTCCGACTCTGCAGCCCCATGGACTGCAGCACACCAGGCCTCCCTATCCATCACGAACTCCCGGAGATCACTCAGACTCACGTCCATCAAGTCAGTGATGCCATCCAGCCATCTCATCCTCTGTCGTCCCCTTCTCCTCCTGCCCCCAATCCCTCCCAGCATCAGAGTCTTTTCCAATGAGTCAACTCTTCGCATGAGGTGGCCAAAGTACTGGAGTTTCAGCTTTAGCATCATTCCTTCCAAAGAAATCCCAGGGCTAGTCTCCTTCAGAATGGACTGGTTGCATCTCCTTGCAGTCCAAGGGACTCTCAAGAGTCTTCTCCAACACCACAGTTCAAAAGCATCAATTCTTTAGTGCTCAGCCTTCTTCACAGTCCAACTCTCACATCCATACATGACCACTGAAAAAACCATAGCCTTGACTAGACGGGCCTTTGTTGGCAAAGTAATGTCTCTGCTTTTTAATATGCTGTCTAGGTTGGTCATAACTTTCCTTCCAGGGAGTAAGCGTCTTTTAATTTCATGGCTGTAATACATATGTGTATACATACAAACACATACATCATGCACACATATAATAAGTAAATCATAAAAGATTATCATTTAGAATTTAGGCTGGAACTGAGAAGAGACTGCCCTCTTTACACAATACTTGAACACTTGTGAGTTTAAGCTAGAAATGGAATTTTTTTTCTTTTACTGCATATGTCAGTCCCTGAAACAGGTACTCAAAGTAGGCCACTTTAAGTATGGCAAAGTCACAATAAAGAAGTAACTGCTAACTTCTGACAGCCAGACAGGGGGCTATATAACACAATCTTCAAATGAAGATCTACCCAGATTAACAAATTTGGAAATCAAGGAAAAGTTTTTAAACACAATGTTTGTATTGATCCCTATTTAAAATGAAGAAGGATAAATGGAAGGAATGAAGAAAGGGATGCAAAGACTATTATATACAAAATTATTATAGAGGGGCTAATTTTAAAAAGTTATTCCGTCTGAGCTCAAGGAAGATATTTCTGGACAGCACCTTTCGTTGAAAAAAGAAAACTTTAGAAAATGCTTCAGGGTTAAAATGATGGTACATAAGAAATGCATAATATTGCTCCTACTGATCACCAATTAAAGTACTCAGGATTCAAAGGAAGCCAAAGAAAGGCTATGGGCTTAACTCTGGGTATGATTTCTGCTTATTAGTTCATGATACATTCCTGTACTATACATAAAACAATTCACACTCTGGACCAAAATAGCTCCCCCCAATAAGACAAGATATGCACAAAAATTCAAAATACTATGAACAGTGCTACCTTCAGCAAGTATTGGCTTCTCTCCCTCTTATACCTAAGTAGAATTATGTTGATCCAAACGTTATATTCAGAAGTATAGAACTTTAAAAAAAAAAAAAAGCAAGGAGCAGCACTGGGGAAGAAGTAAGGATTTAGCATTATTATGTTCAAAGAAGACTTCCAACAGTAAATGAATATTGGAACAGGAGAAGTTTAGCGCTGAAGCAGCAGATGATGGAAACTCAGTTTACAGGACTACTTTACGAATTGCAAATCAAGCTCAGGGTGATGCTTCAGGCTGAGATATAAGAGGATACACCACCTACCATCAACTAAATAGTGACGGGAGCTGTGAGACATGGGATGATACCCTGAGGGTGAACACTCTGCCCACTCAAGACAAATAAAAATACATCTATGAATTACAACCTCAGTGTGAAGAAAAAGGAAATTACACTTAATAGTCAAGGGAAAAAATAACTTGGATGATAACCTTCACAGGAAAAATATATACTTAAAAAAAAAAAATCAAGCAGCAGCTTGTTGTCCTCAAAATAATGCAAGAGGAAATGAATTATAGGAAGCAGAAGCAAGAAGCCTTAAGGATAAAACTGAGTTAAGATGGAAAGGGTGCTGGCAACATAAAAGAGTGGCATAATAAAAATCCACATTGGAGGTAGTCCCAATTGGATTTGATTACAGAAAATCAAGTCAGTGGTATGGAGGATAAATTTGAGACACTCATCCAGAATGCAGAGAGAGAGATTAAAAACTAAGATAACACGTAAAAAGAAGGCACAAAATCATATCTAAGAAGATTATTAGTTTTCCAGAGGAAGGAGCAGAAGCATCACAATGCACAGTGAGAGAGACTGATTTATTTCCTGATCTCAAAAAAACTGAATTTATACAAATAAGCTCATCAAATAGGCTCACTGAAAGTATACCACAGCCCCGTTTTGATGGAAATTTCATGTCCACTCTTCTGCTGTTACAAAGAACGTACATGACAAACTTTGTATGTATGTCGCTTCATATTTGTGAAGATCTACCTTTAGGGTGGACTTCAATCAGTGGAATTTCTGGGTCAGAGAGAAAATTGTCATTTTTTTCTGATCCTGCCAAATAATCCTCTCATGGATTTGTACGATTTTTCATGCTTATCAATAGTACACGAGAATGATTGTGCTCCAAAGCTTTGCCAATGGAGTATACGGTCAAACTATCAAACGTTTTCCTCTCTGCTAGTAAGAAGCAGTATTTCAGTGTAATCTTGATTTAAATTTGACTTCACGCAAGTGAGGTTAAACATATATTCATACGGTTATGGGTAATTTGCCTTTCCTTTGAATTAATCCTCATATTTATTTCCATTTAATCAATTAATTTGGGTCTTTTCACTTTTTGAAAGATATTTGGAGATTATCCCTTTAAGAAAAAAGCTAGTAATATTTTACTCTAGTTAGTCACTTTAAATTTGCTTTATGGAGCTTCTCTTACCCCATACACACAGACTTTAAAAATATATTTGAATTTAGTAATTAGTTCTGTTACCGATTCTGAATCTGGAATCACATTAGAAAGGTTTTTAATGTTCTGAGATTATAAAGCAATTCATCCTCATTTTACACTAGTAAATCCATAGTTTTTATTTTAAATATAGATTTCTGACCCATTTATATTTTACTAAATGGCTAGCCAGACACCTCAGATTTTTAAGTCTGCATTGCCCCTACCACATGCACACTTATTTTAGAAGCCACATATACCATATTTCACTTTCTATTTTAGGATCTACATCTAGATTTCCATTCTACTTCATTGGTCTATCTAATCATGTGCCAAAATGCACAGCTTTAACACTGATTTAATAGCAATTTTACATATTATGTTGTAATATCTGGCAGAGTTATCCTTTACCTTTTTTCCTACTTTCAGAGTTTTCCTATCTGGTCTTGAATATATTTCTGTAGAAATTTTTACTGAGATTGCATTTGATTTATATACTAACTTCAGACCTAAACTCTCATGATGTAGAATCATCCTTAGAACACTTATGTCTGTTTATTAAGGTTGATTATTTTGATGTGCAGGTATATTTGAAATTTCCAAATTTTGTGGTTTCCCTATTTATGTTCCTTTGAAATCTTCTTTCATTGGGTTTTCTAGTGAGTTACAGTATGCTTTGTTGTTGTTCAGTTGCCGGGGTCCAGCCCTGGCTGATCCAGGGTATTCGAAGCGGGGATGGCATCGGTGACTTATTTTAAATATTTATCAAAGATATAAAGAGTAATAGAATGAGGATAGCTCAGTAGGAAAATTCAGTGGAGAAAAGAGGCTGAGTAGCTTGGTTTACGCGGGAGACCAATAAAACTTCAAGACAGGAAGTTTGCACCACTTACGTAGGCTGCAGGCATCCTTCCGTTCTCCCGAAGGAGAGGAGACACTGAGGCCTCCCCAGTCGGATCTTAGAAGCCCAGGCATAATTAGTAAGCATGGTGGGTTCTGTGCTCCAGATGGAAACTCAGCCAGAGTTTGAGAGAGAGAGAGAGAGAGACATGGGAAGACCAGTATTTCGAGAAACTGATCCCAATTCTTTATTTTCCAGGGTCTGTTTTTATACACTAAGGTTGTATACAAAAGTCACGTGGGGTCAGCAGTCCTGACTTTTATCAAAGTCAGGTGCTTCATACAATGTATACAGAGGTCTTAGGGGTGTTACATCATCTTCTGGCCAGGGGGCCTGCTGACAATTTATGACCCTCTCCTTGTGACAGCGGTCAGTCAACCAGGACACTTATTTCTCCAGGGGTGATTATTCTTAAAACAGACTCCACCTTCCAAAGGTACCAGATAAAGTTACATTCCTATAGGGTGAGGGTGTAGTGGGTTTTAATTAAGGATAGAATTTACTTAGCCTAAGGTCTAACATGATTAGTATCAAAGGTTAATACTTATTTCTTCTATATATTCATTAATGTGCGTAAGGGCAGGGGATGTGGAGACTTAGCAACAAACATTGGCTCAACAAATGAAAAACCCTTCACCAATACAATTTCTAATCAGCCCACTATACTTATACTAATGGTTTTCTAACTTTTCTAAGGAACCTGTTTTTAGAAGGTTTAAAGCATCTCATGCCTCTCACGGTTGGGAGGCTGTGAGCAATCACATGTGGCCGGACAAGCCTGTCAGGCAGGCTAAAGAACCTTCAGAGGAGTTTGTAGGTTGAAACACTCCTATCATGCCCAGGAATTATTATTAACTGGAGCTCTAAGTTAACTCCTTCTCCAAAAGAGGTGGTGGGGGACAGCCCCCTGTAAAGTCAGAGGTGTAGGTGAGAGCACAAAGTAGTAAAGTAGGCAGGCTCTGGTTATGGGGGTAGATGCTCGAGGATTTCCACGGGGACTCCTGAGGCTCGATCCCACCTTTGTGTATGTCGAGCCTCCTTCCTCATGACCTTTGTCACGGGCAGAGTATCTCACGCCGGCCCCCAACATTCAGTGACTAACTTGTGTCTGACTCTTTGCAACCCTGTGGATTGCAGCAAGGCAGGATTCTCTGTCCTTCACTATCTCCCAGAGTTTGCTCAGACTCATGTCCACTGAATCAATGATGCTATCCAACAATCTCATCTTCAGTTGCCCCCTTCTCCTTCTGTCCTCAATAGTTCCCAGCATCAGGGTCTTTTCCAATGTGTGGTCTCTTTGCATCAGGTGGCCAAAATATTGAAGCTCTAGCTTCAGCATCAGTCTTCCCAACTGATTTCCTTTAGGACTGACTGGCTGGATCTCCTTGCAGTCCAAGGGACTCTCAAGAGTCTCCTCCAGCACACAGTTCAAAAGCATCAAATCTTCAGCATTCAGCCTTCTTCATGGTCCAATTCTCACATCCATACATAACTACTGGAAAAAACATAGCTTTGACTATATGGACCTTTGTCAGCAGAGTTTTATCTCTGCTTTTTAATATGCTATCTAGATGTGTCATAGCTTTCCTTCGAAGGAGAAAGCATCTTTTAAATTATATGGTTTAAGTGATTTTGGACCCCAAGAAATTTCACTTTTTCACTTTCTATCTGAAGGGTATTAGCTTTAATATATTAATTTTGTATCCTGTTACTCCCAGTAAATTCTTTTTGCCACTGTTTCTCTTGATTTTTCATCAGGTGCACTAATATGTCTTATACCAATCCAGAGAAATCTCCTTTTCCAGTGCTCATGTCCCATAACTTCTTTTCCCTGACTGCATTTACTAACACCTATAGTATTTCCAATAAAATCATATAAGAGACATCATGTATACTTTAATTTTTCTTGACTCTAGTGGAAAAATGTTTCCTAATTTTAAAAATATGCTGACTTTTAGAATGAGTTACATATACCTCATTCTAAAAGTACATATATACTTTTAGTATACATATATACTTTTAGAATGAGGTACATATACTATACATGACACATCTAGGTACATATACTATCATGGCATCTGGTCCCACCACTTCATGGGAAATAGATGGGGAAACAGTGGTAACAGTGTCCGACTTTATTTTTGGGGGCTGCAAAATCACTGCAGATGGTGATCTGCAGCCACGAAAAGATGCTTACTCCTTGGAAGGAAAGTTAAGACCAACCTAGATAGCATATTCAAAAGGAGAGACATTACTTTACCAATAAAGGTCCGTCTAGTCAAGGCTATGGTTTTTTCAGTGGTCATGTATGGATGTGAGAGTTGGACTGTGAAGAAAGCTGAGCACTGAAGAATTGATGCTTTTGAACTGTGGTGTTGGAGAAGACTCTTGAGAGTCACTTGGACTGCAAGGAGATCCAACCAGTCCATTCTGAAGGAGATCAGCCCTGGGTGTTCTTTGGAAGGAATGATGCTAAAGCTGAAACTCCAGTACTTTGGCCACCTCATGCAAAGCACTGACTCATTGGAAAAGACTCTGATGCTGGGAGGGATTGGGGGCAGGAGGAGAAGGGGACGACAGAGGATGAGATGGCTGGATGGCATCACTGACTTTATTGACGTGAGTCTGAGTGAACTCCGGGAGTTGATGATGGACAGGGAGGCCTGGTGTGCTGCGATTCATGGGGTCACAAAGAGTTGGACACGACCGTGTGACTGAACTGAACTGAACTGACATATACTATACCATATTAAGGAAATATTCATTGATTTATCTCCCATTAACTTTTTTTTTAATCTTAAAAAATCATGACTACATATTAGATTTTATTGAATGCCTATTTAGCATTAATGGAGGTGGTAAGATTTAAGAATATGTGAATTATATTGATTTCCTAATATTAAGCTATGCTTATATCCCTGCAATAATTTGGTCACAATTATTTCTTAATATGCTGAAATTCTTTGTATTAATATTTTATTTAGGTTTTTCATTAATCTCTAGTTTTTTTTTCAATACTTTATAATTACTGTACACAATTATTGTTCCATCCTTTGAAACATTGCTGTGGTTCATGGGGTCGCAAAGAGACACAACTGAGCGACTGAACTGAACTGATGGGACCAGAGGCCTTGATCTTAGTTTTCTGAATGTTAAGTTTTAAGCCAGCTTTTTCACTCTCCTCTTTCACTTTCATCAAGAGGCTCTTTAGTTTTTCTTTGCTTTTTGCTACAAGGCTGGTGTCCTCTGCATATCTGAGGTTATTGATATTTCCTCCTGCAATTTTGATTCCAGATTGTGCTTCATCCAGCCCAGTGTTTCTCATGATGTACACTGCATATAAGTTAATTAAATGTATTTTGTTAATTAAAAATAAAAATGTGAAACAAATTTAAGTTTATAAGTTATGGTAATGAAAATATTAATCAAATTCAATTGAAAGGTATAATTATATGCTTTTCAAATAAACTAAAACAGTGTATCATTATAAAAGTTAACTCCTTGTAATTGTTATGTTCATGGTTAAGTCATTTGAACATTCTGAGTATAACAAATATTGCAAAGAGTTCCGACAAACATGAAGTATGGAAAAAATTCGTAACATTTGTAAATAAATATAGGAGAGTAAATGTAAATGAACATATATTTCTATTCTAGAAATGAGAACAGGGGAAAGGAGTGCTAAGAAAGAACCAGAAGTTTTAAAAAGGAAAAAAAAATAGACTAAAGAAAATGATGTGCTGCTGCTAAGTCACTTCAGTTGTGTCTGACTCTTTAAGACCCCATGGAATACTAAAGTGGGTTGCCTTGCCCTTCTCCAGGAGATCTTCCCGACTCAGGAATCAAACCCATGCTTCTTATGTCTCCTGCATTGGCATGCATGTTCTTTACCAGTAGTGCCACCTATGGAAGCCCATAAAGAAAATGATATGTTTGATCAAATTTTTGATCTTTAGGTAAAAGAAAACAGTAAAATAGAACATGAAAGTGAAGGTGTTAGTCGCTCAGTCATGAAGACTCTTGGAACCCCACCGAATGTAGCCCACCAGGCTCCTCCTCCCATGGAATGTTCCAGGCAAGAATACTAGACTAGGTTGCTACTCCCTTCTCCAGGGGATCTTCCTGACCCAGGAACTGAACCTGGGTCTCCTGCATTTAGGCAGACTCTACCATCTGAACCAGAAGGCAAGTCTAAAATAGAACATTAACCAAGGATTTTTTTTTTTAATCAGAAGAAAATAAAGTAATTAGAGGGGGAAAACACAATAAAAATTTAAAGGAGTCATGGCCACATATTAAGGGTTGATTTACAGTGTTGTGATAACATATTAGCTATAAGTCTATTTAAATAAGCTAGAACATTTTAAACAAAATGGAAAAAGATATCAATATCAAAACAGAAAAAGGAAAATAATCATGGGAGGAAAAAGGACAAAGAAAAAGGAAAAAAAAAATAATCATGAAATAAACTTCAAAAATTCATACAGACATATACAAGTGTGGTAGAAGAGACAAAGACCTTATTAGGTGGTTATAGCTAAAAACACTTTAGAGAGATTAAAATAAACGGACTCATTTTAGGCTGAATTGGTAGAGTTCCATTCTTCTGCATTGATCATGTAGGTAGAAAATGTATTATCTAAGCCAATTAAATTTATAACACAAAATGCTTTACCTGTAGAAATTGTTAAATGACAAAAAAAAAAAAAATACCCTTTCAAATAAATTTCCTTTGACACTTGCCATACACACAAGTTCTCACTCAGAAATATGCATAGAACAGTCTTATGGACTCTGTGAGAGAGGGAGAGGGTGGGAAGATTTGGGAGAATGGCATTGAAACATGTAAAATATCATGTATGAAACGAGTTGCCAGTCCAGGTTCGATGCACGATACTGGATGCTTGGGGCTGGTGCACTGGGATGACCCAGAGGGATGGAATAGGGAGGGAGGAGGGAGGGGGGTTCGGGATGGGGAACACATGTATACCTGTGGCGGATTCATTTTGATATTTGGCAAAACTAATACAGTTATGTAAAGTCTAAAAATAAAATAAAATTTAAAAAATACTAATAAAAATTTTCTAATTATTAAAAAAAAAAAAGAAATATGCAGCCTTATAACATTTTTTAAAGCCCCCCCCTGCTTTTTTTTTTTAGATTTACCTTCTTTGAATAAACTTAACTCTAATTCTCAAAGCTCTTAGGGGGAGCCTGAAATTTTCTTTTGGGTACAGACCAGCCAAGTTCTCTTATCAAGTCACACATATTGAGAAGTATCTCAATTCATGTGTGTGCTGTAAGTTCTTACATTAGGAAGGAAGTTTCTTGATAGCAGAAGTGGTGCCAAACATTTTTTAGTTCAGAGATAGTCTGATAAATTTTTAGTACAATGAATAAAATATAATCTAATAGAATTAAACTACAAATTAGCTCAATAGTTTAAAATACTAGTTTAATATCTACTTATTAAAATTGGTGTGTGTTAACAAGTAGTTTGAGTAATAGTTATCTTCCTGGATATGCATGCTTTAAAAAACATTTTGTAAGAACATGCCTACTAAGTTTATCTTTAATTTTCAGGACAGAGGATCCTGGCGGGCTATGGTCCATAGGATCACAGATAGAAACAACTTAGCATGTATGGGCTAAACAATTAAGCCTTTTCCTTTTTATAGGCAGAGAAGGCAATGGCACCCCACTCCAGTACTCTCGCCTGGAAAATCCCATGGACGGAGGAGCCTGGTGAGCCGCGCAGTCCATGAGGTCGCAGAGTCGGACACGACTGAGTGACTTCACTTTCACGCCTTGGAGAAGGAAATGGCAACCCACTCCAGTGTTCTTGCCTGGAGAATCCCAGGGACGGGGGAGCCTGGTGGGCTGCCGTCTATGGGGTCGCACAGAGTCGGACACGACTGAAGCGACTTAGCAGCAGTGGCAGCAGGCTGTGCTTCTCCATTTGCAGTGAAACAGATTTTATGCACAGAACTTGCCACATGCAAATTTATAATGTATTCATTTTGCTGTTTCTTCATCATTGGTTTCTCAGTTCTTCAGTATCTGCTTTATATTTATGTCCTCTTTCTTTTTGGGGGCCTTTATCTCTGTCCCCACTTTTCCAAGTTGCCAACATCTCACTCTGTTTTCTCTGAATCTCACTTTATATCTCAAAGCTCATCAGCGTATTTGAAAAAAAAAATTCCCACTCCTAGCGTGTAATATCACATTCTTAATATGAGTATTCCCTTTTCCAGGGGCTCTTCCTGACCAGGGATTAAACCCAGGTCTCCTGCATTGCAAGTGGATTCTGAGCCACCTAGGGGAGACCTAATACGAGTATAGCAAATTCCATAATCAACTGTTATCAGATAAAGTGCCAAAGCCTGATGTAACCCAGTTTTCCTCAATGTCCCTGCCCCTTCTGCTTCTTTCAAACTCTAATTATGTGATTTTAATGTCTTAGTCTACATCTTCATATTATTTTAGTTTGAGGTACAAATTCTAAATACATTTAATTATAATCTGAGGAAGCTCTTAGAATGGGTCAACAAATCTGTTAATCATTCTATGGATAATAAATTAGTACTTGCAGGAAGGGGTAACAAATTACTCAAGCTAGATATTTAATAAGGATTAATGCCTCAGCAAAGTTACAGAGATACCAGAAGTGACACCTTCTTAGGAAATTCAGGAATGAAGATGATCAATCAAAGTAAATTATGGAAGGATTTGATCATTTGTTTTAAAGAAAAGGAGACTTTATTAGAGACCTTTAGATTATTATATAGGCATCTAACATGCTTGCATAATAGAATGCTTATATCTCACATGAGTCTGAAGTACCCTGAAAATGCATCCATTTTCATGTTTATTTCCTCCAATTTTGCCTTACAATTAGAATTCTGAGGTTAAATTTCTCATGTTCTCGTGACAACATTAAGTTGTCAATATGTCTAATATCTCACAGTGTCTAAAACCCAAACCTTTCTAGTTATACTTTTTCCAAAATATAAAACATACCAGAGAAGATTATTTCTCTTTTATAATCCATAGGTTCATAGTACAACTTTTTCTTAGGTTTTATTAACTATTCACTCAATGCAGTCTTATTAAAAATTAATCAGTGCACTAATTTAATCAATTTACAATGTTTTCCACTATTCTAAGAGAAAATGTGGTGCTATAAAACTACTAAATAGCAAATGTAGGTAAGAGTGATCACTCCATTGACTTTTTCATTATCAAATGTGTGCATTTAGATTTAACTCAAAATATTAGTAAATAGATGTGGCAAACTTTCAAAATTGACTCTTCTTATATTAGAAACTAACGGTTTACTCACCTGGGCACTTACATGCTCTGTATGCTACTAGGCTAAACTGTTCTTGAAAATTCACCAAATTATCATATTATGAAGTTTAAAACTTTCAACGAAGTTTTGTGAACAGAGTGAGTGTTCAATATAGTCTGAGCCAATTGAGTTTAAATTATTGATTATAACATAATTAAGGGTCAAAAGAGTGTTCCAAAGTATAGTGAAACTATTTTCCAGATGTAAAATAGAGATTTTAGGCACTGGAGAAAATTTGGAGTAAGTAT
The DNA here is from genome assembly GCF_019923935.1 of Bubalus bubalis. Taxonomy (NCBI): domain Eukaryota; kingdom Metazoa; phylum Chordata; class Mammalia; order Artiodactyla; family Bovidae; genus Bubalus; species Bubalus bubalis. The sequence continues at coordinate 19,102,442 of NC_059165.1, forward strand.
ATTTTAAGGGTCTACAATTCTGATATTCACTAAGATATGTGAAGTTTTATAGTGAGTGTTAGAACAACAGTCTCATCAAAAACAAAACTAACCCCTATTATAGTTAGGTATGACATCTCACTGAATATTACTCTTTCTCTCAGTAGCAAAAACTTATTTTGATGTATATTGGGTAGCATATATATGGCTATATAAGATAGATTAGGTTCTGATTATTCACTAGTCACTAAGCTAGATGATTTATGCATATTACTTAACCATACATTCAAATAACAAGGCCTGTTTTTAAAATTCACAAGTATTATTAGCAAAATTGTAGGCTGATTGACACTTTTACTCCCAGCATGTAATATCATATTCTTAATGTGAATGCAACAAATTCTATAACCAGCACATCAGTTTCAGTTTTTGCATTTGTTTACATAATTAGCATCTTTATTTCACAATAGATTGTAAACTCCAATGAGGGCAGGGATTGTAGCCCCAGTGCCTTATTTAGTGCTAAAATATAAAAAACACCCAATACTTATTTAATGAATAAGCAAATGAATAATATGAATACTTATAGTGGTCTCTGATGATCAAATCATCAAATTGATCTTAAGTACAATTTCTCATGTTTTGCTTCTGTAAGTTATACTAAGCTTTCTGTTATTTAATAAATAAAAAGGATAAAAACAAAATCAGAAAATAAAACCAAATAAGAATGATTTTTGAAAGGAAATTTAATGATAAGAATAGCTAAAATATATTAAGTGCCTTTAATATTTAGGCATTGTATTTGTTAACTCTTTTTCAGTAGCTTACTCATTTAAATTGCAGAATCTCCTTGTGAAATAGCATTATTATTTCATTTTCCCCCAATGATCACACTGAGTCTTAGAGAAGTTGGTACTTTCTAGAAATTTTCCAGCAATGAAACCAAGATTTAAATCCATGATGTCTAACTCTAGTCTAGGATTAACACCTATAGTATATTTCCATTTTCTCCTACAGGACTATAAAACATGCGATCCTATGTGCTTGCTAGTTGTTTGAGCAAATATTTAGGAAGTTTCAGTTTTTCCTGAAGAAAATAAAATCTTAATGCTCAACTACTAATATATATTTTTTTCACTATCTATGCTACAATTAAAGATATTTTATAAATTCAGTGTAAATTTCCCAACAAATACTACATTCATTGTTAAACTGAGCTTCAGGCAGTTCAGTTCAGTCTCTGTCATATACAACTCTTTGTGACCAAATGGACTGCAGCATGCCAGGCTTCCCTGTCAATCAACAATTCCAGGAGCTTACTCAAACTCGTGTCCATCCAGTCGGTGATGCCATCCAACCATCTCATCCTCTGTCATCCCCTTCTCCTCCTGCCTTCAATCTTTCCCAGCATCAGGCTCTTTTCAAATGAGTCAGTTCTTCACATCAGGTGGCCAAATACTGGAGTTGCAGCTTCAGCATCAGTCCTTCGAATGAATATTCAGAACTGATTTCCTTTAGGATGGACTGGTTGGAACTCCTTTCGTCCAAGGGACTCTCAAGAGTCTTCTACACCACCACAGTTCAAAAGCATCAATTCTTCGGTGCTCAGCTTTCTTTATGGTCCAACTCTCACATCCATACATGACTACTGGAAAAACCATAGCTTTGACTAGATGGACCTTTGTTGGCAAAGGAATGTCTCTGCTTTTTAATATGCTGTCTAGGTTGGTCATAGCTTTAGTGTGTATATCATTTTGTATGCATGTTAGAGAGGTGACTCAATGATATAATATACTTCTAACCCAGAAGTTTAGCCAGTTCTGGTTTGATACAGAGACATCATTCACAGTATTTTCTGTAGAAAGTTAGTTCATCCTTTTGTAAGGCTCACGTACTCCCATCTTGATAACAGAGTTAGTCAACTGGCAAAATACTCTGTAAAATACACAAAAAACAATGCATAACCTCTGAGCTATGAGGAAATGAAGATCTGAGGTCAGTTCTGTTATTATCCTTACTTGACAACACAGCATCACTTGGCTTTGACTCTATTGCAGGCATCATCTAAGGCCAAGACATACTAACAGGCACAATTTACCAGTGAATTAGTAGTTGTCTGGGAATGTATTAATATATAATTTATTATTTCTGGATTTGGAGAATCTAGGATAAGTGGTGGGTGCATTTTAGTTTGCCTATTATCCAAGGGTCATTTATGTATACTTGAAACTTCTAATCAAAATTGCCACCATGTAACACTGCAAGGAGCTCCAACAAGTCCATTCTGAAGGAGATTAGCCCTGGGATTTCTTTGGAAGGAATGATGCTAAAGCTGAAACTCCAGTACTTTGGCCACCTCATGCGAAGAGTTGACTCATTGGAAAAGACTCTGATGCTGGGAGGGATTGGGGGCAGGAGGAGAAGGGGATGACAGAGGATGAGATGGCTGGATGGCATCACTGACTTGATGGACGTGAGTCTGAGTGAACTCTGGGAGTTGGTGATGGACAGGGAGGCCTGGCGTGCTGCGATTCATGGGGTTGCAAGGAGTCGGACACTACTGAGTGACTGAACTGAACTGAACACCTGGATGTTCTTCTAAGACTAGGGTATTTAGAACCCTATCACATTCTTTTCTCTCTTTTTTTAATCTACACATTATTAAGTTGGATAAAGTTACTGCAGTTCCTATAGGAGTAAATAGATGAAAAGTCTGTAAGGAAGGTGTGTGTGTGTGATGCTCAGTTGCTTCAGTCACGTACGAGTCTTTGCGACCCTAAGGACTATAGCCCACCAGGCTCGTCTGTCCATTGGATTCTCCAGACAAGAATACTAGAGTGGGTTGCTGTGCCCTACTTCAGGGGATCTTTCCAACCCAGGAATCAAAGCTGCACTCTTACATCTCCCACATTGGAAGGCAAGTACTTTACCACTAGTGCCACCTGGGAAGCCCTTAAGAAAGGTGTGTAATGAACATAAAATGTAACTACTTATAAACAACTTCTTGGATTATAAGTATACATCATATCAATCAACTATCATCTTATACCATCTTATATTAAATGATGCTTGCTCCTTGGAAGAAAAGCTATGACCAACCTAGACAGCGTATTAAAAAAGACATTACATTACCAACAAAGATCCTTCTAGTAAAAGCTATGGTTTTTCTAGTATTCATGTATGGATATGTGAGAGTTGGACCATAAAGAAGGCTGAGTGCCTAGGAATTCATGCTTTTGAACTGTGGTGTTGGAGAAGACTCTTGAGAGTCCTTTGGACAGCAAGATCAAACCAGCCAATCCTAAAGGAAATCAACCCTAAGTATTCATAGGAAGGATTGATGTTGAAGCTGAAGCTCCAATACTTTGGCCACCTCATGTGAAGAGATGATTCATTGGAAAAGACCCTGATTCTGGGAAAGATTGAGGACAGGAGGAGAAGGGGACGACAGAGGATGAGATGGTTAGATGGCATCAACAACTCAATGGACATGAGTTTTAGCAAACCCTGGGAGATAGTGAAGAATAGGGAAGCCTGGTGTGCAGCAGTCCAGGGGCTCCCAGAGTCAGACATGACTTAGTGACTGAACAACAACAGAAACATAAGCCTAAATTCCCATCCTTCCTACTACAGACGGTCTTCTAGCTGTAGGCATCAACTTGTAAACTTACCTGCAAGCCTTTTTACATATCCCTCAACCAGAAATACTCTTTTGCCACTACCACACGCACCACTGGATACTGGTTCTTCCCATCTGTTTTGGATGATCTTTTCCACTGGACAGTTTACGTAACACCATTTGTCAACAGAGCTGTCCTTTGCACTCTGTGTGCACTCCTAACGTGACTCAACATTCTACTCTAAGAGTTGGTTGTCTCTCTCTTTTGTAAGCTTCCCTGGTGGCTCAGATGATAAAGTGTCTGCCTGTAATGTGGGAGACCCAGGTTCAATCCCTGAGTCAGAAAGATCCTCTGGAGAAGGAAATGGCATCCCACTCCAGTACTCTTGCCTGGAAAATCCCATGGATGGAGGAGCCCAGTAGGCTACAGTCCAAGGGGTTGCAAAGAGTCGGACATGACTGAGTGACTTCACTTTCTTTCCTCTCTTTAGCTAGGCCATCAACTTGTAGGAGGCAATGTCTAAAAGAGCCCATGACAATCTCCACCTCCTGGGGTGCATAACCATGTCCGTCCTCTTTCTGAAGTGTGTTTGACTTACTGACTTAGTCCTATGTCAGAATACAGCAGAAATGATGGCATGTCCCTGCTGGTCCTAGGTTATGAAATGACTGGCTTCCATCTTTGGTGGTTACTCTCTCCCTTGGCCTGAGGGAAACTAGCTGCCGCCTTATGAGCTGCCTTATGGCAAGGCCCGTGTAGCAAGGAATGGAGGCCAATAGCCATCAAGAAACTGAACCCTGAAAACAGCCACGTGAGTGAGTTTAGAAAAGGACAACAAGATTTTAGGTGAGACGCCATCCCATCTTGGCAGCTTGACTGAAACTTTGTGATCCTCCTTGATTCAGAGAGGGCTTCCCCGTGGCTCAGACGTTAAAGCATCTGCCTTGCAATGCAGAAGACCCCGGTTCAATCCCTGGGTTGGGAAATCCCCTGGAGAAGGAAATGGAGACCCACTCCAGTATTCATGCCTGGAAAATTCCATGGATGGAGGAACCTGGTGGGCTACAGTCCATGGAGTCTCAAAGAGTCGGACACAACTGAGCAACTTCACTTTGATACAGAGAAACCCAGCTCCTAGATTCCTGAGCCAGAGAAATTGAGACAATAAATGTTTGCTACATTAAACTGCTAAGATCTAATGCTATATGTTATGCAGTAATAGATAACAAATACAAGTATTAGTATTTCTAAGTTTAGAGAACATGACTTAATTGACTTTGAAGCATATATGCCTATCATTTATTATAAAGTGAATTAATCCTCTTCGCTTGAACTTTTACTTTAACCTCTCTCCCCCAACAGACTTGAGGCATTCAAACTTCAAACATTCTGAAAAATTGTTTACGACTTTGTTCATTAGGAGTGAACAGTTTTTCTTCAAAACAGAAAACAAAATCGCCCAATCATACAAACATATTATAAATCAACATCTGAATATGTCTGTCTAGGGGCATATGTGCAATTTTACAAAGATAAAACGAGAAAAAACGCTTGGTATGATTTTCTATAGGATAATAGTTGCAATTCAGCCATATAATGGCATAATGTAAGGCATAAGTTTTATTTTAGGTTTTAAAAATCAAACGACTCTCATGTAGGTGGCACCATGTCTATATATAAGAAGGATGCCCTATTTCCCTAGGCATTAATTTGACTTCTTGAGCTAAGAAAACCCAGCTTTTTCCTAGAAAGAGAACCCCACCAATTATCCTTTTATTATATTTTCATAATAACAAATATCGCCTCGTGCAAGATTTCCCCATTAGTGTTTTATATTTAAGAGCACACAGTCTGTTCAATTCTTTGACTTTATCATACTTCACTGATTAATCTAGTTTAAATACCATAAAAGTCCATAACCATTGCTATAAAAACTTACGCTTGCTTATTAAACTCGCTACTTTGCCACTGTCAAATGCAAGCAATAAAATTGTGCATAAATATAATGGAAGCAAACATTTTTGCAATTGCTAAATGGATTATATCTGGTGCATAAGAATGCTTTCAATATAATGCAAACTTATATGATAAGTACCTAAAACATATTTTGTATAAATATACTTAAATATTTAAACTGTGCCTCTGGCTGTCTGGTATGGTACCTCTTCATTGAATAGTCTTTGACATGATTTTATATATATAAATCAGAAGTCTGTTCTTAAAACATTCAATACTGTTCCAACTTTCATAGCAAAAAAAAAAAAAAAAAAGCTTTTCATTCAGAGAAATCTATGCAGGTAAGATGTACCTGATTTTTATAGCATATTACCTAAAAATCTGTTACCTGATCCCTAAATAATCATGGTTGGTACACTGAAAGAGATTTTTGTGGGAAGGCTGAAAATGAAGATAGCAAAGAAGATTACCTGAAAAATTGGCACCATCTCTGTCTGAATTAGTCACGGTTTCCTAGGGTAGTTGCCAAAATCTTTGCTATCAATAGAGTTTTAGCACTTTTCTTTCCATCAAAAATCCTTTATTCCGGGTTGTCAAAAGAGTTTTGAACACCAAGCAGTTTAGGGGAAAAAAGTCACATAACTAAAGGATTGGGTAAAATCTCCTCAAAGCCCACTCAAGAACATGCTCTATAAATAACAGCAATGGTTGTATCATCAGCTCAGACCAGGGTTCGTTCATCACTGTAATGACAGATGGCTTTAAAAATTGCCCAGCCCTGGATTGAGATGAATAGGCTGTTTGGCTTCTTACTCAGCAGTACTATATATACACACATATATGTATGTTTCCCTTTCTTGGTTTATCACTGCATACTTTTCACATCCATAAGGGAGATTAGTGTTCTCTGGGAAATGGAAATTGTTAATACACATCCATCAGCACAGAACAGAATGAACAGAGATAAACACAAAGAAGAACACATTCCATTTTTCATCAGATTCAGAGAGAAAATGATCTATTTTTCATTCAATCAATGCTGGCTGAAAATATACTGGCCTTACTATTCCTACTTGTGTCTAAACACAATTCATAAGTCTTAATTCATTAGACTAATGTGTTTATAAGGCAGTTGAAATGTCAAAGCTCTGCTGGATTTAGTATAAACTTAAATTCCATTACCTGGCAGGCATTAATTGCTTATGGAGCATAGGGATTCTTCCCAAGGGTCTTATATGTTTCCTTTTGTCATTTTGCTAACTATTCTGTCTAGACGAACTTAAAGCCCTTAATCCACCATAGGGATCAATAAACTGCACAATAATTCAGTCCTAATAATTAGCTTTCACTTAAACACAAATGGTCATTTCATTGTGAACTGCAGTACAAAATGATAATGAAATAATTAAAAAGACAGATGAAAGAGTGACTTAATAGGGAAGAGGCCTTACTGTTCAATTAGAGGCATTACCATTCAACCTTTTTATTACTGCCACAACCTTTCAATTTTTTCAAAAAATAACACTTCAAGCTCTGCTCATTTAACCCATGGCAGTATGACAATTATATGCAGCCTTATGATGTGATTCTTATGCTACAGACTGCGGTGAAGCAGTTGTCTCTTGGAAATTATTAAAATGGTGAATATTTGATTCAAAGGTCTATAAATTGTACATAAATCACAGGAGAAAAAAATATTGTCCTGATTTCTAACATAAGGGATTTTCTTGAACCTTCCCAATTTCTTTTTAAACAGGATTAGCTCTATATAGTTCCTTTGAAACAGCCTCAAAATTGTGTAGAACAGTTTGAAGATCCTGGATGTTCTGAAATAAATCATAAGGGCATCTCATTTTTTCCCCAGACAACTTCCTAGGATAGTCTCCAGTACAAAAATTTTTCATATTTGCTGACCTGACAATTTAGTTCTAAGTCCAAAAAGGTACAAAACTTCATTAACCTTTTAATACATTCTCACAGATGTAGGGTGATAGATATGTTTGAATCTTTATGATCAAAGCACTAGCCTAATAGTAAAATCTTAACTTTACCTTTGCAAAGTCCTGCCTTCATTTTCATTTCTACTCTTTCCTCACATGGATAAGGACAGACTGTACTTCAGCTGTGCCAGTAGTGGGAGACATTCATAATCAGTTTCAGCAAAATCCACCACTGTTCTTGCTTTGGCACAAGTGACAGAACCCTTGGGTTTCCACCGTCTCTTTGAAATCAAGGTAAAAGTCTCCAGGAAAAGTCTCAGTTCATCGATTCTGATCAAACTCAGTAAGATACACAATTAAACAGACATCTCATAAGAGATATAGCTGTCTGTTCTCAAATACTGTCTTCAGGTTAACAGTATTAATTCCTCAAGTCAATTTTAAAAGGAAGACTATAACCATAGTCTTCACATAGAATTACAGTACCTGGAACAAAACAAGGATAAGGATTCATATCTGATTAAGGAATGACATAAATACACTCATTCACTTCACTTTTCTTAATCCTCTCACTCATTTCTATTATATAGGTTTATGATCTGTTCATTGTTATTTCAAAGTAGAAACACACACACACAGGATTAATCTCAAGCATGACATGGAAGACTCACTTGGTGAGAACCTGACCTGAACCAAAAACAGTAAGATACATACATACACACACACTTTTCTCCACTTATTACAGAGCACAGCTCCAACCACGCTTGGTGTATGATACAATTAATATATAGAAAATGGTACATTAAATTTTTAAAATGCAAATCATTCTGAATTTCTAATATATTCATTGGCAAAGTTTTGGACAAGCTATTGCAGATTTGCAGTTTGCCACATCTTGGGTGGCTCTGTGGGATATTGATCCTTTTGAACTATGGTGTTGAGAAAACTCTTGACAGTCCTTGGACTAAAAGGAAATCAAACCAGTCCATCATAAAGGAAATAAACCCTGATTATTCATAGGAAGGACTGATACTGAAGCTCCAATAATTTGGCCATCTGATGCAAAGAGCCAACTCATTGGAAGAAACCCTGATGCTGCAAAAGGTTGAAGGCAAAAGGAGAAGAGAGTGGCAGAGGATGAGACAGTTAGATACTATCATTGACTCAATGAACATGAATCTGAGCAAACTCCAGGAGATAGTGAAGGAGAGGGAAGCCTGGTGTGCTATATAGTCCAAGAGGTCACAAAGAGTCAGACACAACTTAGTGACTGAACAACAACAACAAATTGTAAACTATAATGAAAAGAACTATATTTAGGCACTGGTGAGATTTTCCTTTGAAATCTTCCTGTGAAATTCAAGTAGTTAGTAGCCACCTGAAATAAGTGAGCCTTGCTGCTAAGTCGCTTCAGTCGTGTCCGACCCTGTGTGACCCCACAGACGGCAGCCCACCAGGCTCCCCCAGCCCTGGGATTCTCCAGGCAAGAACACTGGAGTGGGTTGCCATTTCCTTCTCCAATGCATGAAAGTGAAAAGTCAAAGTGAAGTTGCTCAGTTGTGTCCGACTCTTCGCAATCCCATGGACTGCAGCCCACCAGGCTCCTCCGTCCATGGGATTTTCCAGGCAAGAATACTGGAGTGGGCTGCCATCGCCTTCTCCATAAGTGAGACTATTTATCATCAAAATAATTCACCTTATATGGTGTGGAACCATGATACTAAAGAGACCAAGTTTCTATAAAATCAAAAGCTATGCCCATTTCAAGTCAAGAGATACCTTGACAAATCTGGCCTTGGAGTACAAAACAAAGCAGGTCAAAGGTAACGGTTCTTCCAAGAAAATGCACTGGTCATAGCAAACACCCTTTGCCAACAACACAAGAGAAGACTCTACACATGGACATCACCAGATGGTCAATACCAAAATCAGACTAATTATATACTTTGCAGCCAAAGATGGAGAAGCTTTATACAGTCGGCAAAAACAAGACCAAGAGCAGACTGTGGCTTAGACCATGAATACCTTATTGCCAAATTCAGACTTAAATTGAAGAAAGTAGGAAAAACCATTAGACGATTAACGTAGGACCTAAATCAAATCCCTTATGATTATACAGTGGAAGTGACAAATAGATTCAAGGGATTAGATCTGATAGACAGAGTGCATGAAGAATTATGGATGGAGGTTCATGACATTGTACAGGAGACAGGGATCAAGATCATCCCCAAGAAAAAGAAATGCAAAAATGCAAAATGATTGTCCAAGGAGTCCTTACAAAAAGCTGAGTAAAAAAAAAGAAGCTCAAGGCAAAGGAGAAAAGGAAAGATATACCCATTTGAATGCAGAGTTCCAAAGAATAGCAAGGTGAGATAAGAAAGCCTTCCTCAAGTAATCAGTGCAAAGATATAGAGGAAAACAATAGAATGGGAAAGACTAGAGATCTCTTTAAGAAAATTAGAGATACCAAGGGACAATTTCATGCAAAGATGGGCACAATAGAGGACAGAAATGGTATGGACCTAACAGAAGCAGAAGATATTAAGAAGAGGTGGCAAGAATACACAGAAGAACTGTACAAGAAAGATCTTCACAACCAAGATAATCAAGATGGTGTGATCACTCAATCCAGAGCTAGACATCCTAGAATGTGAAGTCAAGTGGGCCTTAGGAACCATCACTATGAACAAAGCTAGTGGAGGTGATAGAATTCCAGTTGAGCTATTTCAAATCCTAAAAGATGAAACTGTCAAAGTGCTGCCATCAATGTGTCAACAAATTTGGAAAACTCAGCAGTGGCCACAGGACTGGAAAAGGTCAGTTTTCATTTCAATGCCAAATAATACTCAAACTGGTGCACAGTTATACTCATCTCACATTCTAGCAGAGTAATGCTCAAAATTCTGCAAGCTAGGCTACAACAGTATGTGAACCATGAACTTCCAGATGTTCAAGATGGGTTTAGAAAAGACAGAGGAACCAGAGGTCAAACTGCCAACAGCCACTGGATCATCAAAAAAGCAAGAGAGTTCCAGAAAAACATCTACTTCTGCTTTATTGACTATGCCATGGCCTTTGACTTTGTGGATCACAATAAAATGTGGAAAATTCTGAAAGAGATGGGAATACCAGACCACCTTACCTGCCTCCTGAGAAATCTGTATGCAGGTCAAGAAGCAACAGTTAGAACTGGCCGTGGAACAATAGACTGGTTCCAAATTGGGATTGCTTATTTAACTTATATGCAGAGTACATCATGAGAAATGCTGGGCTGGATGAAGCACAAGCTGGAATCAAGATTGCCAAAAGAAATATAAATACCACAGATGACACCACCCTTACAGCAGAAAGTGAAGAAGAACTCAAGAGCCTCTTGATGAAAGTGAGAGAGAGTGAAAAAGTTGACTAAAATCTCAACATTCAGAAAGCTAAGATCATGGTGTCCAGTCCCATCACTTCATGGCAATAGATGGGGAAACAATGGAAACAGTGAAAAAATTTATTTTCTTGCACTCCAAAATCACTGCCAATGGTGACTACAGCCATGAAATTAAAAGACGCTTGCTCCTTGGAAGGAAGGTTATGACCAACCTAGACAGCATATTAAAAAGCGGAGACATTACTTTGCCAACAAAGGTCCATCTAGTCAAAGCTATGGTTTTTCCAGTAGTCATGTATGGATATGAGAGTTGGGCTATAAAGAAACATGCTGCTGCTGCTGCTGCTAAGTCGCTTCAGTCGTGTCCGACTCTGTGCAACCCCATAGACAGCAGACCATGAGGCTCCCCCGTCCCTGGGATTCTCCAGGCAAGAACACTGGAGTGGGTTGCCATTTCCTTCTCCAATGCATGAAAGTGAAAAGTGAAAGTGAAGTCGCTGAGTCTTGTCCGACTCTTAGCGACCCCATGGACTGCAGCCCACCAGGCTCCTCCGTCCATGGGATTTTCCAGGCAAGAGTGCTGGAGTGGGGTGCCATTGAGTGCCTAAGAATTGATGCTTTTGAACTGTGGTGTTGAGACTCTTGAGAGTCCTTTGGACTGCAGGAGATCCAACCAGCCCATCCTAAAGGAAACTAGTCCTGAATATTCATTAGAAGGACTGATGCTGAAGCTGAAACTCAAATACTTTGGCCACCTGCCGCGCAGAACAACCTCATTGGAAAAGATCCTGATGCTGGGAAAGATTGAAGGTGGGAGGAGAAGGGGATGATAGAGAATGAGATGGTCGGATGGCATCACTGACTCCATGGACATGAGTTTGAGTAAGCTCTGGGAGTTGGTGATGGACAGGGAGGCCTGAAGTGCTGCAGTCCATGGGGTCACAGAGAATCAGACACGACTGAGCAACTGAACTGAACTGAAGCCTATTTCTCAGATAAGTCATAGCAACTAAGAAATGTTAAAGAATAAACTATTAAAGTGTAAGAATTTTATTCTTAACAATCTGGAAAGAGAAGTCAGAAATCTGCACAAACCATATTTGAAAACAGAGTTGAGCAAGTGTTGATATCTCTTGCCAATGTTTCTGAAACTTATCTCAGGATCAGAATCATCTGAAACACTGTGATCAGATTCCTAGTCCCATGTCCTGGAACTCCTGCAAGTGAAAGTGAAGTCGCTCAGTCGTGTCCGACTCTTTGCGACCCCATGGGCTGTAGCCTACCAGGCTCCTTCTTCCACGGGATTTTCCACGCAAGAGTACTGGAGTGGGTTGCCATTCCCTTCTCCAGAGGATCTTCCTGACCCAGGAATCAAACTCAGGTCTCCTGCATTGTAGGCAGAGCCTTTACCATCTGAGCTACCAGGGAAGTCCCAAGTCACTGTATCCAGAGCGGGCCTCAGAAATTCAGTCAATATTGGGTATGTAGAGAAAATTATCTTTAGACTACAGAAAGGAATCTTGTCCAGGTCTAGCCTGATAGCAATTCAGATTAGAATTTTATTTAAATTTTATTTATTTACTTCTATGCAAGATATAGTATTATCTCAGGTAAATTTTCTTTCATGTAATCTTGAGTGAAAAGATATACTTTGTGAATGAATAAATGAACATCATGGTTTATAAGTTAGGGTTTTATGGGTTTTTTTAGTTCACACTAAACTTGAGTCAGTCTTTAAGAAGTTATTGAATAACTTTTCAAACTGAATTTCTGGAAATGTTAAGCTGAGAATCTGACTTGATTGTTTTAAACCCAATAGGACCTTTCTGACCTGCTGCTTTCCATCCAAGCTAGACAACCAGCCTCATTTTAAAATCTATAACAACAATATTTTCCTTTATAAAATTTCATTTTGTCTTATGTTAGCATTGTACAAGAATAGTATGTGATATTTACAGTGTTAATATTGACTCTGGCTATATAAACTAAATTGATCATGAAGTGATCCACATAATCACTTAGGCTAATTTAATACAGAGTGTGTGCATGCTCAGTTGCTAAGTTGTATCTGACTCTTTGTGACCCCATGAACTGTAGCCCACCAGGCTCCTCTATCCACGGATTCTCTGGGCAAGAACACTGGGGTGGGTTGTCATTTCCTCCTCCAGGGTATCTTCCTGACCCCCAGATCGAACCCAGGTCTCCTCCAGTGGCAGGCTGAGACTTTACCACTGAGCCACCTGGGAAGCTTTAGTACAGAGACCTAGTGCTAATTATTGATGCTAATTTCTGTTTGACTGTTTCTACATTCCTAAAATGAAATGAGTAACTTTTAAAAAAGCATAAAAAAATAATTATCATGAGATTACTATGTACAAAAATTAAAAATTGATGTTTTAAATGTATATCGTATTTCTCCTGATCATTTGTCATTTTCAAAACTCCTTTTACAAATATAACTTGGTTTCCAGTTGGCCTTTAACCTTATTGAGTTTAACTAATTAGAAAAGACTTTTTATACCTTGTTCCTTTTATTGCATTCATGTCATTCTCAATTTCCATGTACTCTTAAACTGAGATGGAACACTGACAAAGAAAATGGGCCAGAACACTGAGACAAGTATATTTGACTTTTTCAGCATTTTCCTTCTTTGACTATCAGTTCTATGGCCATACCTATCTTAAAATTTCTGATCACGGCATGCTGCTTAATATCATTTTCACTTTCTCATCGCCGTTTCCTATTTGCTTTTCCAGGGATCCCTCTCACTCCAGGGTCTTGCTTTCCTGTGAAGTCAGCCCACAAGTTTCATTTTCTGAAACCTCCCTTCGACTTATAACTTGACCTTAACAGAAGACTCTCCTTCTTGGCTAATCATGACTGATTTTCCCCATATTTCCCGGCTTGTTCGATCTCATTACTTAGCCATCCAAGCTGCACCCCTCACTTTCTTCTCACATTCTTACTCTTCATCTCCCACAGCAGGTCTGTCTGCCAATTCTGCCTTCCCCAGGTCCTCTACATGTATTTGTCAGCTTCTTCCCATCACCAGCCTGTATACCTCCACTTTCTCCTTATCCAGACCGTCCTCTACATTTTGGCCAGGGTCATATTTCTAAAAATGTATTTCTCATCATGGATAAAGTCAAGACGTTTCAGCAAGATACACGATAGTGTGCAATTTGGCAATATTTATCCTCCTTGTTTTATTACTCCCCATTCACTACAATTAAATGGTCTTACTCCAACCACAAAAGATCCACCCCACCCCAAGCTTCCTAAATGCATGGGATGGTTCATATTACAGTTCAATCATTCACTTCTTTTCTTCCATAGGGAGATTGTCATCCCTGCACATGGTCATGTGGCCTCTACTACCCTCGAGAGAGAAACACACAGTATACTGAACCTACTCAGTGATTTGGGGCTGACCATGTACCTTCCTTTGATTCACAGAATGTGGAGGTGTGACACAAGTACATCCGAACAGAAGTTCTAAGTGTGATTGCAGGCTTGGGCTCACCCCCTTGCTCTTCCTTTCTGCATGACAGTAGGCAGGCCCCACACTGGGCTGATGCTCTAACCTCTCCCTGAACGAGAAAGGCCTAGAGCAGAGCTAAAGCAGCCGCAGCCTCATCCATCCTTTCTGTTTGCACTAATGAAGATGTATTTTCCTCTGTCTTTGCTAGAAATATTTCTATTAAAACTTCAAGAACTACTGAAACTCCTTTGTGAGGCCTCCCTTGAAGTTGAAATTTATAGCTTTCTGACACTATTTCATAGCACCAATCACATTGTGTTTTAATTATTTACTTAGATATTTCAATCTCTTCAACCAGAATAGACTCTTTGAGGGCAGCACTTTTTTCCCCTTGATCTCCAGCAGCTACCATTAATCCTGGCAAATACTAAGAGTTCCATAATTTGTTGAGCTAATAACACACTATCTAATATCAAATGAAGGAATAAATGTTTATTTCTAGCAACTCCACTGGTTGGCAATCTTTCAAAGGAATGGCTTATACATTTTGAATGCATTAAAATTATTAATTTTGCAAAAACTTCTATAGCACTTATTGTGCGCTGCTGCTGCTAAATCGCTTCAGTTGTGTCCAACTCTGTGCGACCCCAGAGACGGCAGCCCACCAGGCTCCGCCGTCCCTGGGATTCTCCAGGCAAGAACACTGGAGTGGGTTGCCATTTCCTTCTCCAATGCATGAAGGTGAAAAGTGCAAGTGAAGTCCCCCAGTTGTGTCTGACTCTTAGTGACCCCATGGACTGCAGCCTACCAGGCTCCTCCGTCCATGGGATTTTCCAGGCAAGAGTACTGGAGTGGGTTGCCATATGCACTATTATAAGTTCTTTAAGAAAGTTACCTTGTCTTAATATTCACAATAATTTTATGAAATAGTATCCTTATTTTCAGATGAACTAGCCAAGATACGTGCTTCCGTACTAAGTCGCTACAGTCATATCTGACTCTTATTCACAAACATTTTAGTTGTGACATAAATGAAAGCAATATTACCGGGCTCTACGCTTTAAGAGTTTATTGTTATTGTTTAGTTTCCAAGTCCTGTCTGACTCTTTTGTGACCCCACTGACTGTAGCCCACCCAGGCTCTTCTGTCCAAGGATTCTCCAGGCAAGAATACTGGAATGGGTTGCCGTGCCCTCCTCCAGGGGATCTTCCTGACCCAGGGATCAAACCCTTGTCTCTAACTGGCATCACCTGCACTGGCATTACCACTAGTGCCACCTGGAAAGCTAAGGCAGAGGGGTTAAAAAGTCTAAGTATATAGTGACAGACCAGGCATTTATTCCTCAGCTTTCCCATATCCGAGGTCATTGGTTTACTCACAAGTCTAGCCATATTAGTAAGTAATTTAAAGCCTCAATTTCCTTAACATTATAGAGAAGAGGTGAAATAGACAACCAATGGAAACTTACTATATGACTCAGGGAACTATAACTCCAACTATAGATTGGAGCTCTATAACAATCTAGAGAGGTGGGAAGAGGTGGAGGATGGGAGGGAGGTTCAACAGGGAGGGGGCATATGTATTCCTATGGCTAATTCATGTTGATGTATGGTAGAAACCAAGGCATATTGTAAAGCAACTATCCTTCAACTAAAATTAAATTAAAAAGCAATTAAAAAATCAATAAAGAGAAAGGGTAAAAGCATATACTGCCTATGTGATAGTCTGCAGCACCTAAAGAGCAAAAGTCAACTGCATTCTACAAGCTAAAATTTTAATTTTCCATATTAAATTTTAATTCTGTGATAAGCTGGAAATAACTCTGCCATGTTTCACGGGGCCATGAACCTTTGAAAGGAGTTAGATCCATCCCACAGGTCAGGCTGGTTTGTCTCTGAGTTTGCAGGGTTTTAAAGAAGTTGGAAATGGCCTCAAAAAATTCCTTCTTTTCAGTTGATGGGGAAAAAAATCATGCAACTGGTTAATAAGTATGAAGAATGTTATCCAGTTTCTTGATGGAATAGCAAAGGCTAAATGGAAAATGATAAATCTAACATATGTGCTCTGAAAATTCACCTATTCACAGATGAATTCCTCATTTCTGTGTAATCTCTCTATATGTATTCCTAAAATGAATATGAGATGAGTTCATTTTTCAACATATTTTGAAATAAAGCATAATTGTATTTTATATGTAGGCAGAAGCAAGAACTTCTGAAAAATCCCATGCATTAAAAGAAATGTAAGGTCATGAAACTGAGACTATTACTGTTGCCTCCTAGGAAATTAAAACTGTACTAGAGGAAAAAGAGGAAATATCAGAAAGCACTAAAAAAGAAACTGTAATCCAATTTACTTAAATGAGTGTAGATACCACTTTTGCCCATTGTATGAACATGGTTTTTAAGCACGTAGTTCTGTATGTATTTGAAGAAAAAAGCACACTAACCTATTGACTTATTTAGTTGACTAAAAATAATCTAAAATTTCTTGGTCATTTATTTATATGCATGCAGTCTATTTTTTCTCCTACCCACATGTGAGTATTCTCTGTTTCACTATCCAGAAATTGTATAGATAATTAGAGGACCTTATTATCTGTAGAAGCCAACTATTTGAGTTAAGTCAAATCAATGATCTTTTACCCTCAGGAGTCTAACTCATACTCAGAGGGAGCTATTAGGCAAAATTTTTCCATACCAATTTTGTACGTCTTATTCTATACTATAAATCTACTTCATAGAAATTGGAACAATTATTACAAAGAGTAAACAGTACTGAAAACATCTTTTAGACTTGATCTTTTATCCAAGAGGGAGACCCATTAGCAATTATATCTGGGTTCATAACAACTATTGGAAAATATTTATTTACAATGTAACTGTACATACAAATTCACATAAAAGCTATGAGTCCACTAGAATGCATTTTTCTTCAATCCTTAGAGAAGATATATCAAATGGATTTAGTTTTTTTTTTAATGTAAATCATCTTTTGTGTTACTGTTATAAATGATCCATAATTACATATGATGGAGATGTCATAATCTTAATATAAATATAATTAACAATGGGAGAATGGATTGTTCTGAAAAACTTTCTATGAAGGTCAATTTCTGTCATTGCAATTTTCTGCTTTTTTTGTCCAAGGACCATTGGAAGACAGATATTGTATTTCCCTGTCAGCTCATGTTTGACTTTTGCCATTTATAGAAATACAATGTAAAAAGTCATAGAGGTAATGGGTGCTTCCAGCTTTTCTACTAACATAAGAAAGATGCAAGGGCTCTAATATTCTAAGTCATTGACATTTACAACTGTGGGTTTGTTTTTAATACAGGGCAGTGAGCAATGTACTTAAGGCCTCAGAAAATGCTTTATGGCATACACTAAAGGTGAATCACTTTTTTACTAGATTTATTAGCTAGAGGAATTGCAATCTCAAGAGGAAATTTAGCCAGTTTTAACCCAAGTAAGTGCTTCTTATAGTTATTTCCTCTTGAATTCTCAGCAGGACTCAGGCATTCTAAATGTCCTAATCAGAGATCCTGATTTCTTTCCCCCAGCTGGTTTCTGCCACCTTGGGTACTGACAGAGTACTCATTAACAAACTAATTGATTTTTATTAATTATCTGTGGTATAATCTTTCCACTGTTTTCCCCCCTAGTATCTAAGCTTATTAACTGCAAATACACACACACACACACACAACATAATTAGCCCTGAAAAAACTTTGCAATGAGAATGAACTCAAACATACAGATTGCACAACCCAAAGTTTTAAGAAAAGCTATATATTCTATTTTAAAAATGCCACTCCACAAAAGTTACATAGAATTATAAATATTGATCTAAAGAGAAAGAATTGGAGAGAATCTTAAGGTAGCTCTTAAAAGCAGTTCACATATTAAGATGAAATACACAGTTTTGTATTTAAATCATAACTATAAAAATATTCAAATGAAAGCATAAGTTAGATAACAAATTCTCAGCAATATAAGAGGACACTTCTGAACTGCCTTTCTGAAGGATTGGCTACAGTCTTTAATAAAGATTTAAGTCAACATAAACTTCATTATAAAATGCTATCACAAAAAGAACATTGTAGAAATGTCTAATAGCTTCAGAAGGATGCAATATAATGGTAGCTATTAAAAACATGGAGCTTTGGATCAAAGTTCCCATACTCAAGTCATTGCTTTGCATGTTTCGAGGTGTGTGATTTGGGGCAAATTCTTTAATCTCTGTGAACCTCAGATTCCTTACTTCTAATATTGGGTTAATACCTAACTTATCAGGTTGTTATGGAATGAAGAGAGATGATGTTTAGTACCTTTCACAACATATAGTAAAGCTCCAAAAATTGATACATCTGTGATGACTATCATACCGTTATTTTTGTTATTTAGTCCTGTATTTACTGATGTACACATATCAATGTAAAATAAGCCATAAAGTAGATTTTAGAAGAAAGTTTACTCTAAATTTCTACTTGTTACGCAATATTTTGACTCTTTCACAGCCTCTAAAAGATTTCATTGTGCTGGTCTCGACCTCCCATAATCACTCACACTTTCCCCATCATTCTTACAATACCACAGGTAGCATTGTTGACTTCCACATTAGTGTCATCTTCTGTTTGTCTCTTAATCAGTTCTCGTAACCAGAGCCACTATTGGATCCATGTGCTTTTGCCCTTGTAAATGTCTAGGCACTGTGTTATCCTCACTATTTCTATAGCTCTTTACTCTAGACTATATACTCCTTACTGTTAGTTGTACTATTAGGGCAATCTTCCGTATTAGGTTTCAAACCACCTATGAATAATTTCCAAAAACTACAGCCATGAAAACAAACACAAAAAAAGTTTTCTCCTTGGAAGAAAAGTTTTGGCCAACCTAGACAGCATATTTAAAAGCTGAGACATTACTTTGCCAACAGAGGTCCATCTATTCAAAACTATGGTTTCTCCAGTAGTCATGTATGGATGTGAGAGTTGGACTATAAAGAAAGCTGAGGGCCGAAGAACTGATGATTTTGAACTGTGGTGTTGGAGAAGACTCTTGAGAGTCCCTTGGACTGCAAGGAGATCCAACCAGTCCAACCTAAAGGAAATCAGTCCTGAATATTCATTGGAAGGACTGATGTTGAAGCTGAAACTCCAATACTTTGGCCACCTGATGCAAAGAACTGACTCATTGGAAAAGACCCTGATGCTGGGAGAGATTGAAGGCTGGAGAAGGGGACCACAGACGATGAGATGGTTGAATGGCATCATGGACTTAATGGACATGAGTTTGAGTAAGCTCTGGGAATTGTTGGACAGAAAAGCCTGGCATGCCACAGTCCATGGGGTTACAAAAGTTGGACATGACTAAGTGACTGAACTGAACTGATATAGTGCCTTTACTAAAATATACTTGTAAATGATGAGAAAAACACAAGCCCCAACCCCAACCAGTGAAGTTATCTTCCTCTGATAGTTTTTCATGGTTATCGTTCTTTCCTTAGAAATTCTAATATACTCTGAATCAAGTGGGGCCTCATAAACTCAAGAGCTTGCCTTTTATATTCAAAATACATTATTTCCTGCTGGAGTTCTTTGTGCTTTACTGTTTTCCCCTTGCACCAGAATTAAAGTCAGAAATGTGGTCTTGGTTAAAAAAAAAATCACTTCCAAATTTAAGTTCATTAAATCATTCAACTAACATATTAGGAAAAGTGCTAAAGATTTAGGGAGATGTCTTAGTCCCTTAGAAAAACAAGGTCAATTGAAACTATCATCGAGTTGTGAAAGATTTAACTGTATGTAGACTTTGCAAAGTGCAACTTAAAAAAGAAAATACTACAAAGCAGGAAGAATCTCGTGACAAAACATGCTTACAGGAATGAACTGATTAATCTTAATTCAGCATAGAAATGTGTTGTGGTGTTAGGTAATGCCATTCCAAGTTACATAATAGTATCTACAAAGGCACCTAAAAATTGACAGTGTTCGGGAAATTGTGAAAAGTTTGATGTGCTTGGAAAGGATTAATTTAATGTAGAGGAGGAGGAAGGGGAGCTGAGAAAATATGGCTGATCCATTCAGTGTCCCAGATTCTGAGTTCCTACATAGGCAACAGGATTCTAGACGAGATTTTTAATAAATGGAACAAAATGAACACTGGCACAATGTCTCTACAGAAAAATACTGTAGTTGCAATATGGAGAAAGATAATGGCCGACTGGAGATTTTGCTGGCAGGGAGAGAAATGAGAAGGCTAATTCAACAGTCCAGATCAGCAACAATAGGCAAGTTGGGTAAATATTCTCATCTTTCCAAAGTACCAGTATCAGCTTTACACATAGTGTTGCTGCTGCTACTGCTAAGTCGTGTTAGTCGTGTCTGACTCTGTGCGACCCCATAGACGGAAGCCCACCAGGCTCCTCTGTCCCTGGGATTCTCCAGGTAAGAACACTGGAGTGGGTTGCCATTTCCTTCTCCGAATCAAGGTCTTCCACCCAGGACAGATAGTAGGGTCTTTGCGTAGAATGCTTTCATGAGATTTGCAGCACTGATAATTGAGTGAGAAGATTCAGATATTAGGGACATTTCTGAAGTAGAATCAAAATAACTGGTTGAACATAAGATGTGAATGAGAAAAACCAGTCAAGAATGAACCTAATGTTTCTAGCTTGGAGACAGAATACAGGACAAAGGTTACATTTTGCTAAGTAATATAAATTTTATTTTACAAATGCAGAGTGTGCATCTATCCTGGTGGAAATATAGAAAATATGCTCAGGAGACAGATTGACACCTGAGATATAAATTCTGGCATCACTAGTAAACAGATGGTAAGAAACATGATCTCTCCCAGTGGATGAGATCCTACAGAGTGACCATGTGAAGAAAAACCCAGAACCACCCTAGAAATTACCTGTATTTAAACAGCACATAGGAGGAGTCATAAAGATGAAGGCTAAGATAAGAGAATAGAAAAGTAGGAGAAATGACAACCAAAAGCCAAAGAAAGTGAATGTCAAGAAGTAGTGAGAGGAGGTAAAGACAACAGAAGTTATGAAAGAGATGAGGTATGAAAATGAATGTCAATTTGGAGAAATGTATTGTTTCATTAGAGTAAGTGTTAGAAGCATAAGCCTAATAGTAGAGTGCTAAAATGTCATTTCATAGTGAAAAGGGAAATAAGAAATATACAGAACATTTACAATCATTTACAACTGACTTTCATTGACACTCAAGATGGCTTTACATAGTGGTCTCTTCATAAGATGGTAGGAAACTAAGAAGTTATTTTTAAAGCATTTTTTTGTTTTTGTGTTTTAAAGGAACTATTTGGAGATGGAGACTTAGATGAAGGAAGAGAAGGAAGTATGAAGATCCAGGAGAGATTAAACATATAAAATAGTTCTGATTTCCGTAGAACATGGGGGTTCAGATACACAGTATCTTTCTGAGAATGAAGGAATGAAAGGCATCAAATAAGGAAATATCTGCCATTGTTAGAATATGCATGTCAGTTCATATTCCTGTGTAGATCCATGGTGTTGTGATATTTGCATTTATTATCCTTGACCAATATTAGATAGTACTATGAAAACAGACAAGAATTCATCCTCTGCATCTATTTAACTATTTATCTTAGACAAGTGGATAGGTAAAAGGCTTGCTGTCATTATCTGTGTGCTTGTTTTACCTGTCATGTGGGTTCTCATTTCTGAGCTCATCTCATTTCAGGATTTTCCCCTTGAACAAAGAATATTTATCCTTTGTGTTTTCCTCATAACCAAAGTTGAACAAAGTAAAGTTATCTGTGTGTCGATGCCTAAAAAGTGAGAATGCCCTTTCTCTCTCTTTTGATCAATGTTTTATTCCATCAGTGTTGATTTTTACTTGTCAAGAAAAAGCACTGGATAAATTTTTACCAGCAGATAGATTGATAATAATTTAATGAGATACCAGTAGGGAGCAGAGTTTTAACTTAGAAAGTGATTCTTTAGTGATGAAGTTGCAGGTAGTACAAGATAGTGGGAATAACACCCACGTGGCTCCTGTCTGTCCCAAACCACCCACAGAAATCGCTAGTCTACTTACATAGAAAGTTGGGCCCAAATGCAATTACGCTTCAACTTAAATCTTTAGACATATAAGGGTATATTATAAAATATTTATTTTACATAAATATTTATGTCAACACAAAGTATCAAAAAGGTAAAAAATTGAGAATACATGTGTAATATGCAGAATAAATATACAATAGCAAAAATCTGAGCGCAAACCAAATGTGTGACTATAGGAAAGAAGTTAAAAAATTACTTTGTATGATGAATACTGTTCTTCCACTGAACAGTTAAGCCATTTAGTTATTCTCACAAACCTGCCATTTATGTGTACTGTAAGATCATGTGAAATAACAAA
Organism: Bubalus bubalis; assembly: GCF_019923935.1. Lineage (NCBI taxonomy): Eukaryota > Metazoa > Chordata > Mammalia > Artiodactyla > Bovidae > Bubalus > Bubalus bubalis. The sequence continues at coordinate 19,125,220 of NC_059165.1, forward strand.
ATAAAAACTAAGAACACTAAAAATTTGACTTATTGAGTTGTAAATGGGGATTTTCTTAACTTTTTGTTTTTTGAAATGGACATTTTATGATTCAAATAAATTTTTACAAATATTATAAACATTTAAAAATACAGAGTTGGGGGAAAATAGTTAGATACAAAGGCAGTATATGAGGTGTAACTCAAGGTTCAAATGTTTCACCAGGCTCCACTGAATTGTCCCACTTCATATTAATTCATACTTTTACTCTTTGCAACATCTTCAAAAGGACTGAATATCAACAAGCAGACCTGCTCAGTTCCAGAAAATTGTTACCACCTATGTGTATCTATCACAGAAGGCAATGGCACCCCACTCCAGTACTCTTGTCTGGAAAATCCCATGGGTGGAGGAGCCTGGTAGGCTGTAGTCCATGGGGTCACTAAGAGTCGGACATGACTGAGCGACTTCACTTTCACTTTTCACTTTCATGCATTGGAGAAAGAAATGGCAACCCACTCCAGTGTTTTTGCCTGGAGAATCCCAGGGATGGGGGAGCCTGGTGGGCTGCCATCATGGCAGTAAATTATGCTGCTGCTAAGAAGTTAAGTACAATTAACAAGTTTCCCCATATATATAACTGCTATATATGCTAATTATAATTATGTGCTCTACTTTAGCTGGAATTTTATAATATTTCACAGTACGCTTAACCAAAATGATTGGTCTTGAGTCACATTAAAAAGTTATACCCCCTTCAACAATCTTTGTCAAAGAAGCTGAAGACTGACAACTGGCCAAAGGAAGAGAATAATTTTTACAAAGATGTGAGGTGAAAGAAATGCGTGTACGTCTTAAGTTTTATCCTTCTTAAAATCGAGTCATCCTTTGTAATCCCGTGCAACACACCAGATAATCTTAGAAATCACACATACTACTCAGATTTTCCATCTAATTTAAACAAAGCACTTTTAAAATTCTTCGGTTGTAATTTTGGTTTGTAAGTGAATTTCTTTCTTTGCTCAATGCAGACTACTGAGAGAATCATGGAAATAGGGTGTTCTATGGATCTCTCCACTCCCTCTGGTTACAGTAAAAACACTACACACCACACATAAGACTACATCCAATCAGAAATTCAAAGCAGCTGAGTTGAAGTGACTTGAACAAGACAAAATCCAAAGTATATTCCATACAGTGAACAATTCATATATTACTTGCTGATGACCTTTCATCTGATATTGAATAACTGGGTTAAATCCTCAAGATTATAAACACTGGCACATTTTTTTGTTGTTTTGTTTTTTAAATTTATTTTTTCCATCATTATGTTTATATACATTTTTTTTTTTTCAAAATGAATCCACCACAGGTAAAATATGTTTTTCCTCATTGTTCACTTAGCAAAGGTCTATAGGCTAAAAATAATGAAAATTACTGGCATTTTATTTCATTCTTAACTCTTCTCGATTTTGACACAACTTTGATACTTCTCAATGAAAAAGTAATAGCAAATACTTTTTTTGCTACCTTTTAAAAACTAGAGAAACTATGAAGAATTTACAATAGTTCTAAGATTCAGCTCTGTAAACCAAACAAAAATGTTATTATGTAAAGATAGTCATATAATTTTTCAATAACATGGCAGGAAATTAAAACATTACAACCACAGACTATATACATATATATAAATAAGAAGCACAATTCTGAGTTATGATAAGCTGCCTAGCATTTTGCTTTTGCTTTTATTATCAAATATAAAATCAAAGGCAATGATTTTAAACCAAATGCACAAACTTCTCCAACTTGGTTCTATAAACTTGAGAAGAAAAAGGAAAAGTCCTCAATAGCAAGGAAAAAGACACAATATAATTAGAGAATATCTAACAAAGTACTATGACAATTTTGTAAGACATAAGTAAAATTACTATAAAAATTGGAAATAATGATCTATGGTATTCCTGAACCTCAGTTTACTTCCTTACCAGGCATGTTTCCTCTGTAATAAACTATGAGATTTAATGAAGTCATGATAATAGGAAGAAGCTCAAATGTCGGTGAGAATCAAAGAAGAGCAAAGGAAAATCAATGATTCTACTAGTTAGCTCTTTTGAAAAATGTTCACTTGGCAGGGAGCAAGGGAATTAAATATCTACTTTTGTACCTTTATCCTTGTGGGTCAGTTAACAGTCCTATCACAAACCCAGTAGGATCTGATTCTATTTTATGCATGAACACTAGTCAAGTGATATACTGCTCTTTAAATTCTAGCATCACATTTTTTTCTTCTTCACTGTGCTTATTTTGAAAGCAAATTTACTACTCATAAAAATAAGCTGTTGACAGTGATTGAACGTCCACATAGAAAGACTGCTATTCACTTTCTTCTCTATGCATTCCCAGATTCAGGCACCAAAATTAAATAAAAAGGTGTTCCAGTATTTGCTGAGGAGGGAGAGAAATAGAGTGAGAAAGAAATACAGAGTAGGGGGGTATGAGTATGCTCATTTGATAAAAATGTAACCATTTGCAAACTTCAGGGTAAGCACTGTCAATGACACTGTTATTTCTTATATTTGTCCTCTTTCTCCATTATATTTAACAAATAGGCACAAAAAGACCTATTATATTCAGGAATTGGTGGGGAGGGGGACTTAAGCTAAAATGACTAAACTACTTCTCCAAGGGATTTGTCAAGAAATAAAAACATTCTGACCCCAATACTACAAAGTCAACATCAGAAAGCCAAAAAAATTGCCTTGAATCTCCTTGACATCTGCATGACCCCTCTCTGCCTCCCAGCTATCCAGCAATTCAGTGGCTACGATTCAAACAGTGAAATCATTGTGCAGCACAGCTAATCAGAGTCAAGATTCCCATGATGTAATTTTAGGGACCCAGGATGTCTGAGCCAATCCTATCTGAGGCATCACAGTTTCAGCATAATTTTAGATGTACTGCAATTGCTTGCTACCTGTGTTTTTCATCTTCTGAAAAACAAACTTTCTCAGAAATAATTACAGTGCAGAAAGAGTTTTTAGATCAGTAACTATATAAATAGGTACACATATATAAATGCATATACATATATACATACACATTTAGACATGCAACCTGTATAATATTTTGTATATAAACATAACAATATTTACTTTCAATGAGAAGAAAATAGTTATTAATTACTGGCTTTATTTTCCTTCTTTACTAGACGATATTAACCATATCCTAATGGTCATGCACTAGATATTCAACTTAAGCACCATATAAAGCAAGAGATGGAATGCAATGATATAAAAAAAAAGGAGCCATGGAAAAATAAGTACATGTATTAAAGCAAAATTGTTCATGTGTGTTTGTTCAAATCCTTCAAAAATTTTGCTTATCACATATTTATTAACTGTGTGATTGGTTTTCATGCTAATATTTGAAAATGTAAAAGATAAAATTCAACTTCTGTCATTGAGGAAAAAAAAATCTATTCTTACTAGTTATAGGGAGCAATTAAAAACTTTAAAGATACCAAAATGCTCTAAAAGTGAGAACTTTTTATAAAAATACCTAACATTTCTAGATTTACTTATATGTCAAGAGAATGATGAATTGAGTAGAAAGTATACTCATAGAGAACTGAAGAGCAGGAGTAGTTAAACATAATGCTGTAAGGGCAAAGGGACTGGGAGTTGTAAGACTTACCTTCTTATTTTGTTCTAGCTACATGACCTTGGATGAATCACAAAACTCATTGAGAACATGAATTATGTAATTTGCTTTTAAGGATTTTTTTTCCTAGATGCATAATTTCATACATGCTGAAACATTTCAGGAAAAGTTTACCTCTTCAAGTACTAACTTTTAAGATTTAACTTATCTGTATTCCATTTACAAAAATATGAATTACATCTATATTGTTTTCCTGATAAGATGAAGCTAGCCTCAATTGCATATTCACCTCAGTTAGGGAAAACCTACAAAAACAACTTTCCAAGGACTTTTCAAAGATGTAATACTTGTAAAATGTCAATTTTTGCATATGACTGCTAGAATGTGAAAAGTGGTTTGGGGGTAAGCTCTAATTCTAAGACTTAGTTTTCATGACTTACTACTGATAAGCTATTTATATGATAAGATGCATTTCTTCAGCTATGCACCTATGATAAGCTCATTTCTAGAAGTGGGTTGGAATTCAAGGCATCTTTATAGACAAGCTGAAATAAAAGCTGACTGGATTTTTCTTGTTAGTAGGCTTTACAATCCCTTAACCATTTTAGTCCACCATGGAAGAGAAAAAATAGTGGAATATCAGGTCCGAGTTGTGGAACCCCAAGCAAGTGAATGTGATCACTGTTACACATGACTGTGTAGACAGGGGAGAGGAGGAGATGGAGGTCTGTGAATGTGTTTTGGAAGGGGAAAAAAAGCAAGAAATGGCACATATGAAATTGCTTTCTTATGGTAGATTCATGAATATCACCTTACTAACAGAATATTAAACAGAAATGTCCCTTTATTTACCAAATTCTAAGATAATCTTTATTTTCAACTGGTAGCAACTCTAAGAATCTGCCTCCAATATCAAACTTCAGATCAGTTTTACAAAGGGCTCTGTGTAGACTGAATTGATTGTAGTGGGTTTGAACAACTGTCCCTCTTAATTTGAGACTCTTGGGGCAACCCTCATTTTTTTTAAGTTTACGTAAATTTCCAATTAATTTGCTCTTGTCAGTTGGGAAATACAATGACCTGAAACTGAAATAAATCCTTTGAGAACACCATCAGTAGCCTTCAAGAATTATGTATCTAAACTTCAGTTTAATAAGGATTTGGCCAGAAACACATTTGTTCGTTACTCACAAATCAAACAATCAAGTCAATGATTACTAAACCCATGTGATTCTATTTAGTTCTTTGACTTCTAGAAATACCAAACAATTTGTTTTTGCTTGCATTAAGCAAACACATTTTGTTTTGATACAATTTTTCAAATACACTGTAATGTCTACACTCTCCTTTAACTGGTATATTTTCTTCAAAACAGAGCTCAAAAAGTACCAAAATATGTAAGGTATCTTAAAATCATTCAACATCTTAAACTGTAAATGCAGGTGTTGGAGGCCTAGTATCAAGTACTTTTATTAACTATTCACATTCAACTTTTCAGTAATTTTTTCCCGATATTTATAGGTATATTAGCTTTAATTATTAAAATAAATTTGAGGGACTTAAACATTTGATTTCTTAGTCTATTAGAAAATAAGCATGAGTACAAAATAGTCTTTATAGATTTTATACAGCTAAAGGAAACCAGTTACCTGAAGTGAAATTGTCAAAGAAAAAACACCTGTATTTGAAAAACATGTTTTATGAATTCTAACATGGCATTTTATTTGAAAGTATTTCTAGTTTTTCCTACTGATCTTTTGCTAAGAAATTTAGAAATGTTAAATACAGGACAGCTATTATTTCTTAAAATGAAATAAAAATAGGTGACACAGGAAAGTTGGAAAAGTCTTATTTAATGAAAATAATGGGTGAAAATAACATCTCCAGATAGGGATACAAGGAAAGAAAATTAAATGTCTCTTAGGGAATATTCTGGTCAAGGAGATTATATCTATATCTTGTTTTATAGTACAAGCCAGGCTGAAATTTTATAATGAAATGACCCTGACCTGAAGCCTCCTTTGTAAATGACTAGTGCCTTAATTATTTGCATCTGTGAACTCAAATGAACATACTTAAGGATATATCAATATGCTCATAAATCATCTGCAGGCGATAAGTAGTCCAACATAGATAATTAGAGAATTTACGGAAGGCTTCCTCCCTCTGTTTATCTGCTTATGACATTTGCGGTACAGCCCTAACAGCAGGATAATTACTAGATTTATTCATCAAACAAAATCACGCCTTCTGGGAATGCACAGTGACTCCAGTTTTAGGACTAATAAAGACATTTTTCACCAAAACTCAAGTACTAATTTGCTCAATAACTAGCTGCAATAAGCTTTTATGGAAGCACTCAAAGAAAAGGCTTGGCACCAGAGGGCAGATAATTAAAGGTGCAGTATCCCTATACAAAAGAATCTGAACAATTCCCTGACCATATTAAAATTTAATTGTTGAATGTTAATTGAAAAAATATAAATCGCTTCTGTTCTCTGCATTTCAGTAATTATTCTCCTCAGATCAAAAACACATCTCTATGTCAAAGTTAGCAACAAAAGAAAACCTGAAATAAAGTGTTTTAATAGTTGTTATAGAATACCCCTGTAAAAAAATAATTTCTTTTCCACAGTAGTTATCTTAACTAAAGCCAGCATGCATCTGCTTTGAATTCTCCCCCACCGTACCCCCTCAAACACATGAATGGAAGAGTTATGGTCACTTAACTTGGTTTTCATTAAAAGTTTCAACAACTTTATAAGTGATAACGGCTCAAAATATTTTAGTGACTTGAAAACACAGGTATTTTTAGCAGCATTTACGCTTTACAATTCTTTAAAAGCCTGATTGTTTTATGCATTAGGTTTGATATTCACAAAATGGAGGCAGTTCAAATAGAAAAGCATTCTTAAACCTAAATCAAGAGCACTAATTAGGTAAGAGGATCACAGCCTAGAGTTTACTCATCCACATAGGATGTTGTTTCTCAAGGAATGATTGAGTCATCTCAGTTAAATTCTCAGTGTTTATGTCATCGGTGGGTTCAGAGAAGAATTATGAAGTATTACTTTTAAAATGTTTCCACCTGGGACAGTTATGGTTGTTCCCCAGAAGCTAAGCTTTTACTACACCAAAATCAGAAATTCTCAGGCCCTCGGGTTCACTTTCTGCTGCAAAGGAATGATGAACTACACAAAATGCAGACTTTTAAACTCATATTTAATTGTTTAATGTCATGGCTCTTGGTAGAGCATTGTTGCTTGAAAAATAAATTGGGTAATTCAATTAAATGGCTACAGAAGATACATCATATCAGATGTAGAAAGGCACTAACCCCAGCTTGAACTTGACGTCCCACATCGCTTCACTTATTTGACAAATGGATTCTTGAAAATAATTGAAACACATGGCTGCCAGCATAGGTCAATAATACTTTTTTGCCATTCAGCCTCTTAACAGCTTCCATTTTTTCTTGCACTGTGCCATTCAGGGCAAAGATTGCATTTGCCTGGTAAATCATGCAAGCATTATTACTAAAATGGGACTAAATGCAATGAAAATGGACTACATAAAAGTAATGGCACTTAAGTAAAAGGAAGACCATCTACTAGGGCAAACACTAAATGTCAGAGTTAAATACTATATGACATTACTTCCATTACAAGCTCATATTATGCACATAAGAAAGCAAACTCACTAACTACAGCTGCATACTACATTTTCATATTGTTAACTTACAATGTTTTCAAGACAACTGCTGCTAATTCTGATTTAAAACAGAGCTATATTTCGACTATTTCAAGTTTTTTACCCCATCTCTTTTTATGTCTATCATTACATTTAGGCCAAAAACCTGAATCGTAGCCTAAATTTTCAACTAAACATCACTAACAGTTTTAAAGATCATACTTGGTCTACTTGAAAATACCTGGAAAAAAGAAAAAGAAAACTGAATTATAAACAAAGAAATTTAAAAGCATTGTCCAGATAAAAAGGTTTTGAATGGGAGAGATACCAAAAAAAAAAAGAGGAAAATGTGTGTTTTAACCAGGAGGATACATACTGGGAGGCATATTTTAAAAATCTAAATTTTTAAATTTCAACTGTAGTATGTTAATACACTCTAAGGGATCAAGAGTGAACTAGAAGACAAGGCAGATATGAAAATTCACATACAGACAGATCTTTTGTGTTTTCCATTTGAAACTGCTGCTAAGTCGCTTCAGTCGTGCCCAACTCTGTGCGACCCCATAGACAGCAGCCCACCAGGCTGCCCCATCCCTGGGATTCTCCAGGCAAACTAGAGAGTACCAATTTCTTAGTATCTGTGATTCAGTGTGGTTTTTGTTAAGAAAAGTGCCCCAGTTTAATGTTCAAGCCTTCAAAAATTATTTCACCATCAGGCAATGCTGCTTAAAGTATGCATTCAAAAGGCCTAGAACTGACTCCTGCCCCAACCCTTGGCCAAGAGCAAACTCGTAAACCTCTTTAAGCCTCAGTTTTTACATCTGTAAAATGAATATAAAAGATAGTTGTCACCTTCCTGAGTCTCTTAAGAAGATAAAGTATTTCATATAGTGCCTAACAATAAATGTCTCAAAGTATTGCAAATAGACAGATATGAGTTGATCATAGGTGTTTTCCTGACAAGAGATGTTCATAGATAAACATGGGTGCATTTTAACACTGGAGTCCCACTTAAATATTCTCAGGTTATGTTTGTTTGTTTTGTTTTGTTTTTTTTTTTTATCCTTTCTGAATCATAAAGATCTTTTAACTTGTATTGATCATTGTCTTTCCTTTTGAAAGAACTTCTTAAAATTACACTGCAATTATCAACATCCATAGAAAGAAAACTTCAGATGAACCAAACCCAGCTAGCTTCCTGTAGGAACTGAGTGTTATCATTTTGGTTGCCAAAGTGTATTAGACAATTCTTCTCCAATCAAGGTTAAGAAGTACCAAGAAGGCAAACTACTTTAGCTGCTCCAAGAATGTTAATTAATGGTTCACAAAGCTCTCCACTATTTAACAAGTCATTCATTTGTTATTCTTTTCCTTTTTTAAGCAGCCCTGACCCCCCACCCCTGCTGCCATTATTCAGCTCCAATACAGTCTTACTGCAGCTAAACATGTGTATATCTGATGGGGGTGGCAGGTAAGATTTATGAGAGAAACCTCAATCAGCATTACTGTTTTGCTAGTTTATGCTTCACAAGATTTTGGTTATTAAATAAAATGATTCAGTCAGGAAAAATTTAATATATCTATGGAATTACATTTCAAAACTTTAGGTTTGTCTTGGGCTTTTGGTGAACTAAAGCTTTGTTAAAAAATGACACTGGAAACCCCAAAACGCTGGAGTGGATAGAAAACAGAGTAATCTTATTTGTCAGAACTATTCTTCAAGCACTACAAAGGAAAAAACATGTAAAAATAGCTAAAACTGCAGAGAGAAAAGAAAGCTCACAAATCATAAACACAATTGCATGTTTCAAGCATTGCGATGATACTCTTAATGTATTATGTAAACCAATAAAAAATACCCTACAATTCACAGATTCATATCTGCCATTCACAGTGTTCAATAAAATTAACCTGAAGTTATGAAAATTAATATAGTTCTGCTATATTTATCTTTATGCATAAAATATAGTAATTTAAGAGTTATTTAACTTTGCTTTGAAATATTACTGTTTCTCTGCTATTCACTGCTTACTAGGATGTAATTCTGTATGTTCTTTTGCAAAAGAGTCATTCTTTAAATTTGAAAATCAAAGACCATAAAGCAAGGACATTTACATGCACTCACAGGAATAAATGTTTCATTTCATTCTAAAAAGGCATTTGTTTTTTTTTTTTTTTGTAAAAATACACAACCTATTTTTAGAAGATTCTCTAAAAGAAAAATCTAATGAGAAAATTTTCTGGCCCAAAAGCTTGATTTAGGCAGGGTATCTCAAAATTCTCAAGGCTTACTATTCTCAATTAAGGATTATGGAAACAATCCTGGTAAGCCTAAAGGGTTTTGAATTGTGCTTGTAGAACATTAAGCAAACATGGGTATCTCCAGATTCACAAAGCTCCAATAAAACTATGTGCATATAATTAGATCAATCAACAGGAACCATTATGAAATATATGTCAGCATAGGACTCATAACAAGCAGATATATAGAAAGAATAAACTCTATCCACCTAAGGCTTAAACACTCAATACACAGACATCACTTAAATCAATAATGGTATTAAATCTATTAATGAGGTGAGGGATAAATATTTTTTAAAACCAGGAAAATATATTACTCTTTCTATTTTAATGTACTTTGTACTAATAAATGACAAAAGTAATGCAGTTTATACAAGACAATTTAGGTGTTTTCCAATGAAGTCTTTCTTTTCTAGACAAAATACTAAATGCTACCATTGCTATGTGGAAAAACAAAAAAATTTTACCCCAAAAGGGTGAGGTGGTAGGAAACACGCTTTTACTTTAAAATTAGACAAAATAGAAAGAAAGAAGAGGCTAATTACATTAACAAGAGTTATTACCTCTGCTCAAAACTTTCTTGCACGTCTTTTGGGTTATTCAACTCAAGATATAATTAAGCAACTGCAAGAATGCTTTGTATCATTTCTTCCAAAATATTACATTTGTGAGCTTTCATGAAGATGAAATCCAAAGTAAGCATGGTGCTTTATAATAGCTGAAAATCCCCTTGAACAGATTTGACTCTAAATCCAAGAGTTTAGTGATTTAAATTTATATGTGTACGAATTTGATAGGCCTGCCAAAACAAATACACAGACTGGATGGCTTAAACAACAGAAATTCATTGACTCACAGTTTTAGAAGCAAGGAGTCCAAAATTCAGGAATCTGCAGGTCTGGCATCTTCCGAGGCCTTCATCCCCTTGGCTTGCAAATGGCCGCCTCCCTCTACCTGCTCACGCCGTTTTCTCTGTGTGCCCTAATTGCCACTACTTATAAAGGTACCGGTCACATGGGGTCGGGATCACCCATATGATCTCATTTTACCCCAATTATCTCTTTAAAGGCCTTATACTGTGACGGGTTTTCCAACATTTGAAATTTGGTGAGACACAGTTCAGCCCAAAACACTACCTTTAAAATTTCATTATAAGTTTTTTTCTAATGTGAGTCCAGTTAAAAAATATCTGCATTTATTATTGTGCTCAGTCTTACAAACATGTAAATATTGGTTGCCAAACTGCAATGTTTATCAGAATCACCTGGGGAGCTTGTTAGAACACTGATTATAGACCCTACCTTTGTGATTCAATGGACCTGGGATGGGGCTGGGAGTTTGCATTGCTGACCAATTCCCAGGTGAAGCTGATACTGCTCATCACAAGGCTACACACTGAGAACCAATGATCTCGGACCACGTTTCTAACACTATATTTGTAGCACTAGTATTCCATGAGATGTTAATAGGGACCTTTTTTTTTTCTGTTAAACAAAGAATTGCTTTGTTAATACAAACTATGAATACATACACACAAACTATAACACACTAAGAAATTTAAATATCTAAGTCATAGCCAACAGGTGGCAATTCAACATTCAGGGTCTACAGAATGCTTGAGGGAGACTTCAATAGATTAGACTCCCACAGCAGAGACAGAGGAGTCTTCTTCAGAGGCAAAGGGTGTTAACAGCTGTTCAAGCTCCCTCTCCAAATAATGACCAATAATCAAACCATTTGGGGCTAGGCTACAAATGGAAGTGGGGCTTCCCAGGTGACACGGTGGTAAAGTATCTGCCTGCCAATACAGGAGACACAAGAGACATGGGTTGATCCCTAGGTCAGGATGATTCCCTGGAGGAGGAAATGGTAACCTGCTTCATTATTCTTGCCTAGAAAATTCTGTGGACAGAGGAGCCTGGCAGGCTACAGTCCATGGGGTCGCAGAGTCAGACACGACTGAGTGCACACAAACACACACACACACAAATGGAACTGTCGTCTTAGACAGGGGTCTCCAATCTTTCTGGAATCAGGGACAGGTTTCGTGGAAGACAATTTTTCCATGGCCGAGGGCGGGGTTAGTTTAGGATGGTTTAGAAAGTAATGAGAGAAATGAGGAATAGCAGATGAAGCTTTGTTTGCTCAGACACGGCTCACCTCCTGCTGTGCTGCCCAGTTCCTAACAGGTCATGAACAGGTACCAGTCTGCAGCCAGGGTTAGGGACCTCTGCTCCTAGAGATTGTAATCTTGCCTGGAAAATCCCATGGACGGAGGAGCCTGGTAGGCTGCAGTCCTTGGGGTCGCTAAGAGTCGGGCACGACTGAGTGACTTCACTTTCACTTTTCACTTTCATGCACTGGAGAAGGAAATGGCAACCCACTCCGGTATTCTTGTCTGGAGAATCCCAGGGACAGAGGAGCCTGGTGGGCTGCCGTCTCTGGGGTCTCACAGAGTCGGACACTACTGAAGCAACTTAGCAGCAGCAGCAGCAGCAGCTCCTAGAGATTGTAGCATATTATTAGCATATTAATAACTGACATTTTGGAGGACTTCCCAGGTGGCTCAGTGGTAAAGAATCCTCCTGTAATGCAGGAAATGCAGGAGATGAGGGTTTGATTCCTGGGTCTGGAAGATCCCCTGGAGGAGGGCATGGCAACCCACTCCAATATTCTTGCCTGGAGAATCCCATGGCCAGAGGAGCCTGGCTGGCTATGGCCCATGGGGTCGCAAAGAGTTGGACACAGCTTAGCAATTGTGCATTCACAACAGACATATTTACTGTATTAAAATTTCTAAGAATTCCTATAATAATAGAAAATAATGTAACTCTTAATTTTCTAAATCATTTTGTAACTCAGTTTTTCAAGTAACAACTTTTAACATATCATACATCCTTGGAAACATAGGTTTAACTTTTGCAATGGTCTCATATCAAATCAGCATTTTCCAAACTGCATTCCCTGGAATACCAGTAGTTGCTTCAGAGATGAAATAAATGTTTCTTTATAGTCTGGAAAATTCTAAAGTATAAAAGCCTTGCTATTTTTACTTTATTTGAACATGAATTTTATAAGCTTACTTGAAAGAAGAGTATATTTTATAATTTATAACCTATGTTTTGTGGAACCCAAATATTTCCCTGAAACTAAGCTTTATAATTACCTTATTGAACTATAACTAAACAGATTTCAGAATTTAGACCTTATACCTTTATGTTCATTTTTATAATTAAACCTGAAAAGTATTTTTGAAAGATTAGGAATACATGCATATATATACACATCCAAGTACACACATACACAAACAATATAACATTTACCATTGTCCCTGAACTGTGTTTGCGTCCCAGAAATCTGTAATCAGTAAATGAAAAAGGTGGGTAATCAGTGTGGATAGGGATAGTTTAGGGTTGCCATATGGGAAAGAACTAGAAAATATGGTCAGCAATCAACTGCATACCACAGATAGGTCATTTTCATTTAGAAATTTTCACAAATAAAAAGGTATGTTCTCATGACACAGATACTTTTCTCCAATTCTAAAACAGAGTATTAAAGCAAGATAAAATAGAGCTAAATGAAAAAAATATAGCAGCAATTATGTTTTAAGAAATATGTTGGTTATTTTATATATTTAACCTGAATTGATACCCTCATTTGTCTTGAATATTTATTTTCATTTTCATTTTATAAAGTAGAAGACTAAAGTTACATTTGACTTAGTTGCACCAAGAGAAAGGGATGATAAAGATCATACTCCTGGTATCAATGCATTCAAATCTTGTGAACTAAGAATATTTAAGAATTTAAATACTAATGCTATATAAAACGGAGAAGGCAATGGCATCCCACTCCAGTACTCTTGCCTGGAAAATCCCATGGACGGAGGAGCCTGGAAGACTGCGGTCCATGGGGTCGCTGAGGGTCGGACACAACTGAGCGACTTCACTTTCACTTTTCACTTATGTGCATTGGAGAAGGAAATGGCAACCCACTCCAGTGTTCTTGCCTGGAGAATCCCAGGGATGGGGGAGCATGGTTGGCTGCTGTCTATGGGGTCACACAGAGTCGGACACGACTGAAGTGACTTAGCATCAGCAGCTATATAAAAATTCTATACCAGATTCAATCCCAGAGGTGAAGCAACAAGAAAGACAGGAAGAAATAGGAAACAGTGGCATGAATCTCACTCTAGAAAAATCAAGAAAAGCCTTTAAGAGTATTCAGAGTCACTCGGATATAGTTGCTGAGAACTTTACAGGTTCAAACCTTTACTCTGTTGATAACCAGTTAACTTAGTTACGTTACTTAAACTCTGCCTTACTTTCTTCATCTATTAAATATGGATTATGTTTGTATGTAAACAATAAAGCAGTTATACAGATCAAATGAGTTAGTATAGAGTCTTGTTCAGTTGCTAAGTCATGTCTGACTCTTTGGAACCCCTACACCTGCAGCAGGTCATGCTTCCCTGACCTTCACTATTCCCAGAGTTTACTCAAACTCATGTCCATTGAGTCGGTGATGCCATCCAACCATCTCATCCTTTGTTGCCCCCTTCTCCTCTTGCCGTCAATCTTTTCCAGCATCAGGGTCTTTTCCAATGAGTCAACTCTTTGCATCAGCTTCAGCATCAGTCCTTCCAATGGATATTCAGGGTTGATTTCCTTTAGGATTCACTGGTTTGATCTCCTTGCCGTCCAAGGGACTCTCAAGAATCTTCTCCAGTACAATTCAAAAGCATCAGTTCTTCAGTACTCAGGCCTCTTTATTGTCCAACTCTCCCATCTGTACATGACTATGGAAAAACCACAGAGAGTCTAAATGAGATTAACTGCCAGATACACTATTCTTTATATTTTATCAGAGATATGAAATGTGAACAAAAATATAATGATGGTGTTACTTTAGATTTTTATATAAAATATATACTATAAGTATAAATTAAATGAACTTCAATAAAATCAAATAATTCCACTGCAGCATGAATCTCAAATAAAAGAAATGGTGAGTCATGATCACAAATGGATGAATTAGGAAGCATATCTGGGTATTTTTAAGCAAAGCTGAGTAGCTATGATTTGAAATCTGTTTTCTCCATTTTTAGATATTTCTCATGAAGACTTTCTTTTTTTAAGCAATGCTACCCTGAAGGACTAAAGATCATTACTTATCAAGACAAAAATTCATAAGAACAATTTGAATATAGCTAATTATTTTTTTAAATACAGCAACCTACTAAGAGAGGAGAATAGAATCTCATTCTTCACTTACTCATTATAGATGATCTGCCCTGTTGAAAGCCCCTACTATGAGCACCATGGATGCAGCTATTCATTTCACCTAGATGCATTCACTGTATCGAAATTCAAAGGGCTATGTTACATCCCAAAAAGAGGTGGATGTGCATTTGTTTCCCTTAAAATCAAGCAAAGCATCAGGAAAGAAGTTGAACTGCAGTTAGGCTTTGAGATAGACGAAGATGGAGAAAGAGAGAAGTGCAGATAGAAAGATCAGCACAGGCATTATATGGAGAAAAGAAACCACAGGGGCATGTATTGCATAAAAGGAAGTACTACATAGAAGAAAAAAAAATCCTGTTTGAATTTAAAATAAAATTACATAGGTGTGTCAGAGGAAATTGTTTGGAACATTAAATTTATTTCAGTTCAGTCGCTCAGTCGTGTCTGACTCTTTGCGACCCCATGAATCACAGCACACCAGACCTCCCTGTCCATCACCAACTCCCGGAGTTCACTCAGACTCACATCCATCAAGTCAGTGATGCCATCCAGCCATCTCATCCTCTGTTGTCCCCTTCTCCTCCTGCCCCCAGTCCCTCCCATAATCAGAGTCTTTTCCAATGAGTCAACTCTTCACATGAGGTGGCCAAAGTACTGGAGTTTCAGCTTCAGCATCATTCCTTCCAAAGAAATCCCAGGGCTGATCTCCTTCAGAATGGACTGGTTGGATCTCTTTGCAGTCCAAGGGACTCTCAAGAGTCTTCTCCAACACCACACTTCAAAAGCATCAATTCTTCGTTGCTCAGCTTTCTTCACAGTCCAACTCTCACATCCATACATGACCACTGGAAAAACCATAGCCTTGACTAGACAGACCTTTGTTGGCAAAGTAATGTCTCTGCTTTTGAATATACTATCTAGGTTGGTCATAAGTTTCCTTCCAAGGAGTAAGCGTCTTTTAATTTCATGGCTGCAGTCACCATCTGCAGTGATTTTGGAGCCCCCCAAAATAAAGTCCGACACTGTTTCCACTGTTTCCCCTTCTATTTCCCATGAAGTGATGGGACCAGATGCCATGATCTTCGTTTTCCGAATGTTGAACTTTAAGCCAACTTTTTCACTCTCCAATTTCACTTTCATCAAGAGGCTTTTGAGTTCCTCCTCACTTTCTGCAATAAGGGTGGTGTCATCTGCATATCTGAGGTTATTGATATTTCTCCCGGCAATCTTGATTCCAGCTTGTGCTTCTTCCAGTCCAGGGTTTCTCATGATTTACTCTGCATAGAAGTTAAATAAACAGGGTGACAATATACAGCCTTGACGTACTCCTTTTCCTATTTGGAACAGTCTGTTATTCCATGTCCAGTTCTAACTGTTGCTTCCTGACCTGCATATAGGTTTCTCAAGAGGCAGGTCAGGTGGTCTGGTATTCCCATCTCTTTCAGAATTTTCCACAGTTTCTTATGATCTACACAGTCAAAGGCTTTGGCAGAGTCAATAAAGCAGAAATAGATGTTTTTCTGGAACTCTCTTCCTTTTTCCATGATCCAGAGGATGTTGGCAATTTGGTCTCTGGTTCCTCTGCCTTTTCTAAAACCAGCTTGAATATCTGAAAGTTCATGGTTCATGTACTGCTGAAGCCTGGCACGGAGGATTTTGAGCATTACTTTACTAGCAAGTGAGATGAGTGTAATTGTGCAGTAGTTTGAGCATTATTTGGCATTGCCTTTCTTTGGGATTGGAATGCAAACTGCCTTTTCCAGTCTTGTGGCCACTGCTGAGTTTTCCAAAATTGCTGGCATATTGAGTGCAGCACTTTCACAGCATCATCTTTCAGGATTTGAAATAGCTCAGCTGGAATGCCATCACCTCCACTAGCTTTGTTCATAGTGATGCTTTGTAAGGCCCACTTGACTTCACATTCCAGGATGTCTGGCTCTAGGTTAGTGATCACACCATTGTGATTATCTGGGTCGTGAAGATCTTTTTTGTACATTTCTTCTATGTATTTCTGCCACCTCTTCTTAATATCTTCTGCTTCTGTTAGGTCCATACCATTTCTGTCCTTTATCGAGCCCATCTTTGCATGAAATGTTCCCTTGGTATCTCTAATTTTCTTGAAGAGATCTCTAGTCTTTCCCATTCTGTTGTTTTCCTCTATTTCTTTGCATTGATCGCTGAAGAAGGCTTTCTTATTTCTTCTTGCTATTCTTTGGAACTCTGCATTCAGGTGCTTGTATCTTTCCTTTTCTCCTTTGCTTTTTGCTTCTCTTCTTTTCACAGCTATTTGTAAGGCCTCCTCAGATAGCCATTTTGCTTTCTTTCCTTTTCTTTTCCATGGGAATGGTCTTGATCCCTGTCTCTTGTATAATGTCACTAACCTCCATCCATAGTTCATCAGGCACTCTATCTATCAGATCTAGTCCCTTAAATCTATTTCTCACTTCTACTGTATAATCATAAGGGATTTGATTTAGGTCATCCCTGAATGGTCTAGTGGTTTTTCCTACTTTCTTCAGTTTCAGTCTGAATTTGGCAATAAGGAGTTCATGATCTGAGCCACAGTCAGCTCCTGGTCTTGTTTTTGTTGACCATATAGAGCTTCTCCATCTTTGGCTGCAAAGAATATAATCAGTCTTGTTTCAGTGTTGACCGTCTGGTGATGTCCATGTGCAGAGTCTTCTCTTGTGTTGTTGGAAGAGGGTTTTTGCTATGACCAGTGCATTTTCTTGGCAAAACTCTATTAGTCTTTGCC
Source organism: Bubalus bubalis (assembly GCF_019923935.1). Taxonomy (NCBI): domain Eukaryota; kingdom Metazoa; phylum Chordata; class Mammalia; order Artiodactyla; family Bovidae; genus Bubalus; species Bubalus bubalis. Next base: position 19,142,851 of record NC_059165.1, read on the forward strand.
CTGCTTCATTCCGTATTCCAAGGCCAAATTCGCCTGTTACTCCAGGTGTTTCTTGACTTCCTACTTTTGCATTCCAGTCCCCTATAATGAAAAGGACATCTTTTTTGGGTTCGTTCTAAAAGGTCTTGTAGGTCTTCATAGAACCATTCAACTTCAGCTTCTTCAGCATTACTGGTTGGGGCATAGACTTGGATTACTGTGATATTGAATGGTTTGCCTTGGAAACAAACAGAGATCATTCTGTCGTTTTTGAGATTACATCCAAGTACTGCATTTCGGACTGTTTTGTTGACCATGATGGCTACTCCATTTCTTCTGAGGGATTCCTGCCTGCAGTAGTAGATATAATGGTCATCTGAGTTAAATTCACCCATTCCAGTCCATTTCAGTTCGCTGATTCCTAGAATGCCAACATTCACTGTTGCCATCTCTTGTTTGACCATTTCCAATTTGCCTTGATTCACGGACCTGACATTCCAGGTTCCTATGCAATATTGCTCTTTACAGCATCGGACCTTGCTTCTATCACCAGTCACATCCACAACTGGGTATTGTTTTTGCTTTGGCTCCACCCCTTCATTCTTTCTGGAGTTATTTCTCCACTGATCTCCAGTAGCATATTGGGCACCTACTGACCTGGGGAGTTTCTCTTTCAGTATCCTATCATTTTGCCTTTTCATACTGTTCATGGGGTTCTCAAGGCAAGAATACTGAAGTGGTTTGCCATTCCCTTCTCCAGTGGACCACATTCTGTCAGACCTCTCCACCATGACCTGCCCGTCTTGGGTGGCCCCACGGGCATGGCTTAGTTTCATTGCATTACACAAGCCTGTGGTCCCTGTGATTAGATTGACTAGTTTTCTGTGAGTATGGTTTCAGTGTGTCTGCCCTCTGATGCCCTCTTGCTACACCTAACATCTTACTTGGGTTTCTCTTACCTTGGACGTGGGTGTCTCTTCACGGCTGCTCCAGCAAAGTGCAGCCACTGCTCCTTCCCTTGGACAAGGGGTATCTCCTCACCGCCAACCCTCCTGACCTGGAACGTGGAATAGCCTCTCTAGGCCCTCCTGCGCCCACGCAGCCACTGTTCCTTGCACATGGGGTTGCTCCTCCAGGCTGCCGCCCCTGGCCTCGGGCGGGGGATAGCTCCTCTCGGCCGTTCCTGCACCTTTGCAGCCATCGCAGCCTGTTGTCTAAATTTTCTTAGACAACTCCAAAAACAGGAGGTACAAGCAGAAAACCTGGTTAATCTTGTCCCTTAAAATCTGTATTTTAATCACTTTAAAATGAGTTTGACTTCTGTTTATGGGAGGATGGAGGGAATGGAGTCGTTAACCTTTAGCTTCAATGGTCTGAGAATTAAGGTGTGCATTGAGTTAGTAAGGCATGATTTGTATATAATTAGTGGAGGCAAATATTTCATTTGATCTAAAATATTTATAAATTATAATTATGGTTTGTAGTCAATAACAATGAGAAAAATATGAATTAATGACAAAGTAGGAGAACATTGAGAATTCTGTTCCATTATTAATATCTAATCACTTTTTACTGATTACTCTGATTGCAAACACTTGAACTTTTCTTTAAACTAGGCCAATTCTTTCCAGGTATTATGTCATTTTGGCAGACGTTGAGACGTTTTACATGTTGCTGCTCTGATGCTTACGCTGTGGAATGAGTTGGAGATGATTATGGAGACCAATAGAAAGTTAAAATCAAAGGATTTTCACTTCATTTTGAAAGCCTGAATAGTGTCATGGGTCCTCATTATATTGCAGAAACTTATTTTCCACTAGTTTTAAAAAAAAAATGGAACACATTATTATTATGAATAACACTCTGAACAGAGATTTCTTTAAAATGCATAAAAATAGCATGGGATGCATACATAAAATAAAATGAGAGGATTATAAAAATGTGACAACACAGGTACACAAATATCAAAGTATCCAAAAGTACAGCTGTCTACTCTGCTTCTTCAGCCCTCACAAACATGTATGCGAGGAACCAAGTAAAATTATCATGTGACTACCATTTATATAATTGCATACAAATAAAACCTTCTAATATTACAGAGTTTTCATGAGGGTAGTCTCAAGAATCCTTGATGATTTTACATACACACGCACACACACATTCATACCCTGTGCTCTTATCTTTCTCTTCCTCCTCTTCCAAAGCCAAAAGTAATGTATTAGTTTTCTGTTGTTCTTATAACATTACCACAAACCTGGAGACTAAAACACATCACTAATATTTATCATAAAGTTCATAAGTCCAATATGGGTTTCAACCTGTGTAAAATTCAGGTGTTGGCCCAAATGTCTTTTGGGGGAGGCTCCAGGGATTCATTTCCTAGGTTTTTAGAGCTTCGAGAGCCTTCTCACATTCCTTAACTTGCAGTCTCTTCCCATCATGAAAGCCAGCAACTGCATCTCTGACTTCTGCTTCCGTCAGTACATCTCCTTCTCTGACTGCCCTGCCTTGTTTGCTTAAAAAGACCATGTGGTTACATTGGACCTACCGAGATAATTCAAGACAATCTCCCTATCTCAAAATTCATCATTTAATCGTATCTGCAATGTAAAATAACATCCTCACAAGTGCTGAACACAAGATGTGGACATCTTTGGGGATCATTATGACACCTACTAGAGATCCGACAGAGAGCTCTACCATTCTGCCCTCTACTTCTTTAACTCCTAGTGCCTTCCTTAAAATAACTCAATTGGACTTTTGCCTCAACCACTGGTCTTACGTTGTTCTTATCCAGATCACAAGAAAAGCCTGAGCTAAATGTTCTAAGCAGGTTCTTACCTTCTCTGACTATACTCTTACACTTTTATTTGTTGTCTCTTCCCTTTTCCTTAAACTTTCTTTCCCTGGGGCTCCCCTGCTGCCCTTTTCTTTTTCCTCCAAATTTTTCATTGATCTTCCATAGTTTTGTTGTTGTTGTTGTTGTTGTTGTTGTTTTCCCATGAACTCTTCTTCTTTCTCTCAATGCTGGCTGTTTTCCTTTACTTTGTCCTAACTCTACCTGTTTTCATCGGCTCTCATGACCTTATCTATGTACAAGACTTCTATAGAGATCAGTTCCAAATCTCTGTCTTTCATTTATACCACTCTCCTAAATTGTGTAATCAAGCCACTTGTCCATTTGGATGGTGGAAGAGAACTTTAAAACCAACATGTCCAAGTGTAGATAATCATTTAAGGGAGCCAAGACACAACTCTTCCCCTGCAACCCTCTCCTCCCCTCTTCTTTTTTGGACTAACAGCAATATTCTCTTCTTCGTCACCAACCCAGAAAGTATGGAATCATTCTTGACATCTCTCTCTCCTTTTAAGACTTATGTGTAATCCTACCACATAAGCATCAAATCCTCCTGTTTTAATTTCTTAATATTTCTTCTATCTAGTCCATCTTCATCATATTCTTAGTCACTGCCTTACTTCTGGTCATAGTTACCTATTTTATTTGTTGATTTCACATGTTCATATCTAGTCCTTTGTCTCCAGCTTTAGCTCCGAGTAATCCCAGCCTTCACACCGTTACCAAAACAATCTAAGTAAATATGATTATCACAATACTAATTAAAATTTTTCAGCAACTTCTTAATCCAGTTTCTTGGGCACATGGACTATTTCCCTTTTCATACTTCCCAGCTGCACTACCCTCAATGCTTTTCCATAATTATTTTTCTCTTAATTCCACTTTCCAAAATGTTCTGAAATTTAAATGAGGAAATATCAGAAAAGCAGACAGTATAGTTTCTAGAATACAGTAAACATTCTGGTGCTGCTGCTGCTGCTAAGTCTCTTCAGTCGTGTCCGACTCTGTGCGACCCCATAGACGGCAGCCCACCAGACTCCCCTGTCCCTGGGATTCTCCAGGCAAGAACACTGGAGTGGGTTGCCATTTCCTTCTCCAATGCATGAAAGTGAAAAGTGAAAGTGAAGTCGCTCAGTCGTGTCTGACTCTTAGTGACCCCATGGACTGCAGCCCACCAGGCTTCTCCGTCCATGGGATTTTCCAGGCAAGAGTACTGGAGTGGGGTGCCATCACCTTCTCCGACAGTAAACATTCATTGAACATTAACTCCCTGTTTTCTCCTTTTCCTCCTCGTCTGACTAGAAGTTTGCATATGTTAAAGGTTCAACCAGTTAAATTTTGATTTAGTGGCAATCTATTCATCAGGGTCAATTCAGTACATTCCTCCTCCTTTGGGTTTTATGAACAACATACTTCATTCCTAGGAATAGAACACCAATGAAACTTTCTACCAACTACTTAAGGATAAAAGTTCCATATTATTAACATATCATATTCCTTGGCTAATTCGGATAAACATCTTTTTTTCTGTTCCTTTTCATTTCAGTCATATGATCTATAGCAGAATCCCTGATATATCACAGAGCAGCACCATATACAAACATGATTATCACACGACCATGTGAAAAGGGACTTCTACTCATAGAAGTTTTTTTTTTTTCTTTTTAAAAAATTTACTCTTAAAGATTCCATCACCTTCAAAACAGGACATTTTGTTTCTTACATGGCCTTTGGAATCTCTGCAACCCACAGATTGAACTTTTACATCATCTCACTTCTGGTCTTTTCTCATCCCCTCCATCATCAGCATTCTGATTCACTCACATCCTGGCACCTGTTCTCAACTCAGCAACCAGAATGCTCCTCTTAAAGCATAAATGTACACTTCTTTATCTTTCTGCTTCTGAACTCTCTCTCTGAATAAAAGTGTGGTTTTTACACAACCTGCCAGGATTGACAAGATCCAACCTCTGGTCACGTCTACTCCTATTTTTGCTCCCACACTCTTTGTGGCAGCCCTTCCGTTCTCCTCACTTTTCCTCACACAGGCCAAGCTCCCTGGATGAGTGCATTTCTCCTCTCTCTTCTGCTCAAGGGATCAGTTCCTGTCCTCCTTCAGGTCTTTGCTTGAGTATCACTTTTCAACCATCCTTCTCCAACCACTCTGTTAAAAGCTGAAACTTCATATTTTTATCACCTGCTTCACCTTTCTCCCTAACACTTTCATTTTATTCCAAAATATATATCTCTGTCTTCTCCTTATTAGACAATGAGACTAGGAGGATAGGGGACTTTGTCATTTTTATTCACTGTATTATTAGTGAGCACCCCAAAAAGTGCCTGACACATAGTTGGTTTTGAGTGAGTATTAGGGAAATACATTTCTGTGATATTCCGTAGAGACTTAGTTTTCACTTTCACTTGACATTAAGTTTTCAATTTATTTTTGGTTATTGTGATAGGCATGGGAAGTTTATCAGGACAGCACAGATAAATCTAATGGGAAGGAAATAAGCTTCATACTTCATATTTTTGCCCAGAGATGTTCTTCAATGACATTGTCCTGATAGTATAATCTAGGGATTCAGTACCAGATTTCAAAAATAAAATTAAAAGACATCAGATCAGTTTCATGGGTGCATTAACATTTATGGGACAAAGGTCCATAAAAGAAAGAGTATTTCATACTCCTAGTCACACAGAGATGAACAATGATTTTTCAGAGATCTTGATAGTATATGAATTACAATATGTTGAGCCAGTATGGTAGTAAAAACTTGCTACAGGGACTTCCCATAAGGGATGATAATCAAGTTATAGGCTTTAAGATGTTTGACAACTTATGTCTACATGAAAAGGAAAAAAAAAAGATCTCTTTGGATATTAAGTATCTCTGTGAATATTCATAAAGCAAAATATTTAAAATTTTTTGTATGAATTCTTCTTTCTATAAAACTATTCTTAAGTTATAGGATAGGACTTTTTTCTGCATGTACTATACCAAATACTTACGTTGTTGTTGATGTTGTTGTTGTTCAGTCACTAAGTCATGTCCAACTCTTTGCAACCAAATGGACTGTAACATGCCAGGCTCCTCTGTCCTTCACTACCTCCCGGAATTTGCTCAAATTCATGTCCATTGTGTTGGTGATGCTATCTAGCCATCTCATCCTCTGCCAGCCGCCTCTCTTTCAATCCTTCCCAGCATCAGGGTCTTTTCCAACGCATCGACTCTTCGCATCAGGGGGCCGAAATACTGGAGCTTCAGCTTAAGGAATGGTCCTTCCAATGAATATTCAGGATTGATTTCCTATAGGATTGATTGGTTTAATCTCCTTGCAGTCCAAGGGACTCTCAAGAGTCTTCTCCAGCACCACAATTGAAAAGCATCAATCCTTTGGCACTCAGCCTTCTTTATGATCCAACTCTCACATCCGTGCTTGACTATTGGAAAAACCAGTAGTTTTTTACTTTTTTTGGCAAGACCTTTGTTGGCAAAGTGATATCACTGCTTTTTAATACACTGTCTAGGTTTGTCAGAGCTTTCCTTCCAAGGGGCAAGTGTCTTTTAATTTCATGGCTGCAGTCACCATCTGCAGTGATTTTGGAGCCCAGGAAAATAAAATATATTACTGTTTCCACTTTTTCCCCTTCTATTTGCCACAATGTGATGGGACTGGATGCCATGATCTTAAGATTTTTTTTTTTTTAATATTGAGTTTTAAGCCAGCTGTTTCACTCTTCACTTTTACTAATGCTCACATACCATCACTAATAATCAATTTTCATATAATTTCCCCTGTAGTACTCATTCAATATGTTATTTGAAAGTGTTACTCAAAAATACCACATAGGATATATTAATCATCAGTCAATCCTAACTACTTAAGTGTGTGCCTTCACCATTTAATGGTATATTTTTATTTCTCAAAATCAAAGGGTTCCAGGTAAACTAACATCTGAGAAAAATGAAACCCCTACCCTTTAAAGTATTGTTAACTGGCAAAATGTAAGTCAAATTAGTACTTAGTATTTTTAGTTAGTAAAGAACCATATTCAAATAAATTTGAGACCAAAAAGAAGATACAAAATGATTAAAGTAGCTTTTATAGGTCACTTAACAAGATATGGGAAATTTTTAGTCCTTTCATCTTTTAATAAAATATAAAATATTAATTCTCTCTAGTTAAGAATCTATACAATTTCCTAAGTACAGTGGATGAAAAAAATATTTATAGGTGCTGCCTTCAACAATTCTTTTTCATTTTTTTCTAAATCTGTAGCTTAAACTAATCAGATGTATGTAACAACATTCTTCTGCAAAATTATAGTAACTGTAAGACTTCCCATGGGGACACACTCACCTAAATGTTCAACTCTATTATAGATTTACAGATGATTCTTTTATCACATTACCTTCACAAAAATATGCAGATAATGCCTAAATGGTTTATTGAATTCAAGCCCCATTGCTGAAAAAGCTAGAGTTAAGTATTAAATGGAAAAATTTGTAATGAAGTAAATATTGTTCCAGTTCTATTTCCTTGGCTCCAAACATATATTTAGAATCAAGGGATAGAGTTTAGTCAAGTTTGGTAGTTTTAGAAAAACAATATATTTTATGTGTTCATAATCCCACCTCCAGCTTTCTTTTTCCACAGGTGTACCTTTAGGGATTAGACAGGTTTAAGGACATTCCTGTTACCTTTAGGTCTTCTCTAATCCAAGTTTTCAGTTCTATGGGTTGTTGATAAGTGAGCCATACAGATGTGCTAGAGGTTATGAGGAGATCAGTTCAGTTCAGTCACTCAGTTGTGTCTGACTCTTTGCGACCCCATGAATTGCAGCACACCAGACCTCCCTGTCCATCACCAACTCCCGGAGTTCACTCAGACTCACATCCATCGAGTCAGTGATGCCATCCAGCCATCTCATCCTCTGTCATCCCCTTCTCCTCCTGCCCCCAATCCCTCCCAGCATCAGAGTCTTTTCCAATGAGTCAACTCTTTGCATAAGGTGGCCAAAGTACTGGCGTTTCAGCTTGAACATCATTCCTTCCAAAGAAATCCCAAGGCTGATCACCTTCAGAATGGACTGGTTGGATCTCTTTGCAGTCCAAGGGACTCTCAAGAGTCTTCTCCAACACCACACTTCAAAAGCATCAATTCTTCATCGCTCAGCTTTCTTCACAGTCCAACTCTCACATCCATACATGACCACTGGAAAAACCATAGTCTTGACTAGATGGACCTTTGTTGGCAAAGTAATGTCTCTGCTTTTGAATATGCTATCTAGGTTGGTCATAACTTTCCTTCCAAGGAGTAAGCGTCTTTTAATTTCATGGCTGCAGTCATCATCTGCAGTGATTTTGGAGCCCAAAAAATAAAGTCTGACACTGTTTCCACTATTTCCCCATCTATTTGCCATGAAGTGATGGGACCAGATGCCATGATCTTCGTTTTCTGAATGTTGAGTTTTAAGCCAACTTTTTCACTCTCCTCTTTTACTTTCATCAAGAGGCTTTTTAGTTCCTCTTCACTTTCTGCCATAAGGGCATATGAGGAGATAATACCTTGCAATATACAATCCTTTCAAAATATTTAGTTTTGAAAAACTATAAATTTAGTGAAAATCTAAGCAAAATGTGAACACTAGTAAATGACATTGAATATGACAGCAAATTTGAAAAGCATTTTCTGTTGATTATACATTTTTAGAAACTATTTTCCCTATGAATATGACTGTCAAGTATATATTAATACACCTATATGTATATATACAGAGATAGATTATTTTACTAGATTATAGATAGTAATCTCAGTTTCTTTTAATATCCATATCCATATCATTTTAATATCCATATTTCATAACTAGGAATAGATAGCTCTGACATACCTTGGTAAACCACCAACATTTGTCTTTTGCCTATACTTTGATGCCATAGTATCCAGAGAGGCGCTGAAGGAAGAAGGTTAAGCTGAACTCAACAACATGATTATTGCCTTATATGCCATGAAATATGAATTTTAAAAAAAAGAAAAATTTAAAGAGCTCTGCCATCACTTTCTATCCTCATTCCTTCTCTAGCTGCTGCAAAACAGTAGAGATATAGTAGAAGCCAATGGAGTCCCATCTCATCAATGAGACCCTGGAAATACTGGCAGGTTTTCAGCTAGTAAAGAATCTGCCTGCAATTTGGGAGACCTGGGTTTGATCCCTGGGTTGGGAAGATCCCCTGGAGAAGGGAAAGGCTACCCACTCTAGTATTCTGGCCCGGAGAATTCCATGGACTGTATAATTCATGGGGTTGCAAAGAGTCAGACATGACTGAGAGACTTTCACTGTCATGGGTAAAAGATGCAAAAATTCCTCAGCACTTGCCCACACATATCCTTACAAAACCTCAATTCTAGCACTGTTATTTAACTTATATACTATTTCTTCTCCTATAAATCCACAACTTCATGAAAAAAAAAGTAAAAATGTTAGTCACTCAGTTGTGTCTGTCTCTTTGTGACTCCATGGACTGTAGCTTGCCAGGCTCCTCTGTCCATGGAATTTTCCAGGCAAGAATACTGGAGTAAGTATCCACTGGAGGAAGATCCAGGGGATCTTCCTGACCCAGGGATCAAACTTGGGTTTTCTGCATTGCAGGCAGATTCTTTACCATCTGAGCCACCAACAAATCCTGAACATTATGGCTGTAAAAGATGCAAATTAAAAACTAGTAAAGCTTTTTTGTTGTTGTTGTCCCTTTCCGGTGTTCAAGATGTCGAAGCAAGGTCGTGGTGGGTCCTCTGGTGTGAAATTCCAGACTTCCTTGGGTCTTCCGCTTGGAGCCCTGATCAACTGTGCTGACAACATAGGAGCCAAAAATCTGTATATCATCTCGGTGAAGGGGATCAAGGGATGACTGAATAGACTTCCTGCTGCTGGTGTGGGTGACATGGTGATGGCCACAGTCAAGAAAGGCAAAGCAGAGCTCAGAAAGAAGGTACATCCAGTGGTGGTAATTCAACAATGAAAGTCATACCATAGAAAAGATGGTTTGTTTCTTTATTTTGAAGATAATGCTGGGGTCATAGTAAACAATAAAGGGGAAATGAAAGATTTTGCCATCACAGGGCCAGTTGCAAAGGAATGTGCTGAGTTGTGGTCCAGGATGCCTTCCAATGCTGGCAGCATTGCATGATTCTTTGGTGTATTTGTAAAAAAAAAAATCATTTGCTCCCCCCACCAAAAAAATTAGTAAATATCTTTTGTACTGTTTAAATAGAGGGATTGAGGTCCTACAGTAAGAAATAAAAAGCAAAGTCAAGCTAAGTATTTAAAGGAGAATCTCATATGGAGAGATTTACAAAGTGTAGGCAGAATATAGGGAAGTCATGGGTTAGTGCAGTAACCAGGGGCTACAGCATTAACACAACCCCTGACCCCCACCCCCACCCTTAGGCCTGAGAGAGCTGGAAGAGGACAAGTACCAGACCAGGTGAGACAGAAAGAGGTCTGTGGGGCACGGCCACCCAGAAGGAGTAATTGCCTGCGATGAAGGGATGCTGACAGCCTCAGACAGACCTATGGCGTGTGACTGTGGGAGAAACTCTCCAAACAAAACAGGACAACATTGGTCTGAGAGAATGTACAATCTCTAAAAATATGAAAGATTTAATTGATGAACATAGTTTTTTGTTTTTTTTTTAAGAAAAAGTTGAATGCATTGAATGTATTCAAAAATTCAGTAAAAAATAATAAAAAATGAGAAAGAAAGTCTTTGAAGAGCAGATAGTACATATAAAGTATTGTACAGGCCTCACTGAGGTGGCTCAGTGGTTAAAAAAAAAAAATCTGCCTGCCAATGCAGGAGACCCAGGTTCAATCCCTGGGTTGGGAAGATCCCCTGGAGAAGGAAGTGGCAGCCCACTCCAGTATTCTTGCCAGGATAATCCCATGGCCAAAGGAGCCTGGCAGGCTACAGTCCATGAGGTTGCAAAGAGTCGGACACAACTGCACACACACATGCCACCCATTGCACAGGCCTAAATCAGACTACAGTAGATATAGCTAATATTTATTGAGGGTTTTTTAGGGTCAACCATATTTTGTCAGGCACATTTAACGTGTCGTCTCACATTATATAATATTCCAAAGAAGTAGAGGATTATTTTTCCCATTTTACACAAAGGAAACCAGTTTGGAGACTTTAAGTAGTTCTCCAGTCCACACAGCAAGCAAATTATGGAGGCAGGAATTGAACTTAGCTCTGACACCCAAATCCTATTCATTTCATAACAATATTATTGCATTATTATCCTTTAATTTTATGAAGTTAGATCTATCATACTTAGTAAGGACAATACTTATATTCTCAAATGAAATATATGTAAATGATAAATATTTGGCATTTTAGATTTATAAAATGTCTTAATTCTTAGATCCTCCAAAAGGTATCATTCACTATTTAAATCATATTCCCAATTTTAATAGCTTTCCTTGGGCATATTATATACTCACCAAGCTAACACACTGACACTCAGCTATGCCAAAATATAGAATCCACCAAAATATCTAAAAATACTTTGGAGAATGGAAAAAAGAAGAGATTTTTATTTAAAACAGTACATGAACTATTTTTGTGCTTTATTTCTTTAATTATCTTAAAAATTTTACATATCAAAACATGACATGCTATAATCCATCAGTTGACATAATACAGCATAGTAAATCATGATGTAATAGATCGTTTGCCATGGCTCAGTGCTTCCAATAATGATGTAATATGAATGTATATGAAAGCAAGCTTAATACATGTATTTCTAAAATTCAGCTCTCTTCTTCAAGAATGGAAACACACTAAATATTAAGCACTGCTATTAAAATGTTTTCCTTCTTTTACAGAAAAGCCCAATATAATATTCTAAAGAACATTTTTAGTTATATAATAGGATTTTAATCATTCGGCTTTGTAGAGACTTCAAACGTATGCCCTTCATACATCTTAATCTTTCATATATAATAATAAAAATCTATGATCTATGAATAATTGGACTGGCTACGTATAATCAACCCTCAATTATCATTTCAGAGGCAAGAAAGAAATCACATAGACAAATGAAATTCTCAGATAAAATAAGAATGAGAGAATGATAAAGTTTAGAGCTGAAGAGACCTCAGAGATCAGCTACTCCAGCCCCCTTATTTTACAAATGAATAAACTGAGCCCCTTGAAACCAGAGGTTTTTAAAAGGTCACAAAACAAGGTTATTTGAAGGTCAAGGACCAGTAGGTCTTCTGGCTCAGGATCTTTTCACAGTCCTACATTGATATACTTCCCTGGTAGCTCAGATAATAAAGAAATCTGCCTGCAATGCAGGAGACCTAGTTTGGATCCTTGAGATGGAAAGATCCCTGGAGAAAGGAATTGCAACCCACTCCAGTATTCTTGCCTGGAGAATTCCATGGAAAAAGAGCCAGGAAGGCTACTGTCCATGGAGTCACAAAGAGTTGGACATGACTGATTGACTAACACACACACACACACACACACACACTGGTATACATCAGTGGTTCAGTGTTTCCTTTCTGATTCTTTTCCCTCATAGTTTATTACAAAGTGCTGAGTAGGGTTCCATGTGTTCTCTCTCTCTCTTTGTGTGTGTGTGTATATATATACATACACAGATATATCTAGATCCAACCATGTTGCTACAAATGGCATGATTTCATTCTTTTTTTATGGATGAGTAATATCCTGTTGCATGTATGTATGAGTGTGTGGCTATATATATATATATCTCTAAATATTTGTATGGAAGGAAATCAGTCCTGAATATTCCTTATAAGTACTGATGCTGAAGCTGAAACTCCAAGACTTTGGCCACCTGATGCAAAGAACTGACTCACTGGAAAAGACCCTGATGCTGGGAAAGATTGAAGGCAGGAGGAGAAGGGGACGACAGAGGACGAGATGGTTGGATGGCATCATTGACTCAATGGACATGAGTTTGAGTAAACTCTGGGAGTTGGTGATGGACAGGGAGGCCTGGCGTGCTGCAATTCATGGGGTCGCAAAGAGTTGGACACGACTGAGAAACTGAACTGAACTGATGAACAGGTTTGTTCAGAGCACTGAAAGAGGCATTTGTCTTAGGAATGAAGATCTTGCTCTCACGCCCTTTTAGGGGTAGGGTGAATTTGGTGGCAACTTGTATTTTTATCCAATTTCTAGCATTTTCCCTGTAAAGCAGGAATCATAACCATTTTCTGAGTGTAAGTATTGATGTGGCTGACTAAAATGTTTGAAAGAAGAAAAGCTTCAAAGTAGGTATAATCCATAGAAAAGAGAGCCAATTGAAGAAAGGCCCTCCAGACAGCATGAGGATCACTTGAGGTGGAAATCATGGATTTGCAGCGGTTGAGTGCATGCATGCTAGGTCGCTCAATCATGTCCAACTCTGTGCAATCCCATGGACTGTAGTCCACCAGGCTCTTCTGTCTGAGTGATTCTCCAGGCAAGAATACTGGAGTGGGTTGCCATGCTCTCCTCCAGGGGATCTTCCCAACCCAGGGATCAAATCCACATCTCTTATGTCTCCTGCATTAGCAGGCAGGTTCTCTACCCTAGCACCACCTGGGAAACCCCTTGCAGTGGTTGTTCAGTGTGCTTTCCTCCCATCAGCACTCAGCATCCCTGGTGTAGCTGAGGGAAATACCAACATTGGATTGATATAAAGTTAGAATTTTGAACAGCAAACAGAAATGGGAAGGGAGGTAACTGACAAGAGAGTGATTGAAGTGATAGGTTGTAGACTACCTTGGATAGTAGAGCAAATTAAGGCAGGAGTGTTTAATTCTAAGGAAAAAAACAAGAGGGGTCAAGGTACTAGAAATCTTCACTTTGCTGAAGTACAATTATAAAAAGAAATTTATCTTTAGTCAGACCATTGACACTCCGGCTTATAAATAATTTTGATCTCTAGAAGCAACATCTGGTAAAAATACACAGCTCTGCAAGAATAATCTTAGGATCTGGTGACATCAGCCTAAGGCACAAACTGCGTAAGTCAAAGACACATTCAATCAAGAGAATGAAATGACAAGCCATAGACGAGGGGAAAACATTTGTAAAAGACACATCTGATAAGGGACTGTTATCTAAAATATACAAAGAACTCTTGAAATTCAACAATAAGTAAACACACAGCCAAATTAAAAAATGGACTAAAGACCTTAACAGACAATTCACCAAAGAAGATGAACAGATTCACATCATAAGCCATCAGGTAAAAGCACATTAAAACCAAGATAAAACTATACACCTATCAGAATAGTCAAAATCTTGAACACTGAAAACACTAAATGCTGATAAGGATTGTGGAACAAGAGGAAATCTCATTCATCGGTAATGGAAATGCAAAACGGTACAGTCACTTTGGTAGATGGTTTGGTGATTTCTTAGAAAACTAAAACTCTTACCAAATGATTCAGCAGTCTTTCTCCTTGGTATTTACTCAAAGGAATTAAAAACTTATATCCATGCAAAAACCTACAAATGAATGCTTATTGCAGATTTATTCATAATTGCCAAATCTTGTAAGCAACTAAGATGTCCTCTAGTAGTCAAATTGATAAACTGTGGTATATCCAGACAATGGAATATTATTCAGCACTAAGACAAAAAAAAAAAAAAAAAGAGAGCTATCAAGTCTTGAAAGAATTTAATGCATAACACTAAATAAAATATACCAATATGAAAAGGCTACCCACCATAAGATTCCAATTGTATGATGCTCTGGAAATGACAAACTATGGAGATAGCAAAAAGATCACTGGTTGCCAGTGGTGGAGAAGGATGAACTGGTAAAGCACAGAGGATTTCTAGGGCAGTGAAACGTTCCTGTACAATACGGTAATGGTTTGCTTCATTTAGTTGCTAGTTCAGTTCAGTTCAGTTCAGTTGCTCAGTCATGTCCGACTCTTTGCGACCCCATGAATTGCAGCATGCCAGGCCTCCCTGTCCATCACTAACTCCCGGAGTTCACTCAGACTCACGTCCATTGAGTCAGTGATGCCATTCAGCCATCTCATCCTCTGTCGTCCCCTTCTCCTCCTGCCCCCAATACCTCCCAGCATCAGAGTCTTTTCCAATGAGTCAACTCTTCGCATGAAGTGGCCAAAGTACTAAGTCATGTCCAAATTCTTTGTGGCCCCATGGACTATCGCCTGCCGGGGTCCTTTGTCCATGGGATTTCCCAGGCAAGAATACTAGAGTGTGTTGCCATTTCCTTTTCCAGGGGATCTTCCCAACCCAGGGATCAAGCCCATGTCTCCTGCATTAGCAGGAGGATTCTTTGTCCCTGAGCCACCAGAGAAACTATAATGGCAGATACACATAGACACTACTGTATTGGTGGATACATATAATTATACTTCAGTTCAAGTTCATAGAATTTATAACAGCAACAGTAAATCCAAATGTAAAATCTGGAGTTGGAGTGATTATATCGATGCATAATACAGGTTCATCAATTGTAACAATTATGCCTCTTGGTGGAGGATGTTGATAATGGAGGAAGCTATATGTACGTGAGGGCAGAGAATATATGGAAATCTGTATACCTTCCTCTCAATATGTCTATGAACCAAAAACTGCTCTAAATAAAGTCATGCAAAAGAAACCAAAACACACTCAGCGTGTCATCCCTATTATATGAAATAAGGCAGTCTTTGGAAAACTATTAAATCATAATTTTTAAAAGGGCCCCAAATGATATGACATATCCATCATATTATAAGGTTCAAAATTATAAGATTTAAAGTATCTTCTGTTGTTGTTCAGTCACTCAGACATGTCTGACTCTTTGTGACCTCATGGACTGCAGCACGGCAGGCTTCCCTGTCCTTCACTATCTCCCTGAGTTTGCTGAAATTCATGTCCATTGAGTCAATGATGCCATCCAACCATCTCATCCTCTGTCATCCCCTTCTCCTTCTGCCTTCAATATTTCAAAGCATCAGGGTCTTTTCCTCTTCGTATCAGGCAGCCAAAGTACTGGAGCTTCAGCTTCAGCATTAGTCCTTCCAATCAATATTCAGGGTTGATTTCCTTTAGGATTGACTAGTTTGATTTTCTTGCTGTCCAAGGGACTCTCAAGAATCTTCTCTAATACTACAGTTGAAAAGGATCAATTCTTCAGTGCTCAACCTTCTTCATGGTCCAATTCGCACATCTGTACATGATTAATGGAAAAACCATAGCTTAGACTATACAGACCTTTGTTGGCCAAGTGATGCCTCTGCTTTTTAATATGGCTTGTCATAACTTTTCTTCCAAGGAGCAAGCATCTTTTAATTTCATGGCTGCAATCACCATCCACAGTGATTTTGGAGCCCAAGAAAAGTCTGTTGCTGTTTCCATTGTTTCTCCATCTATTTGCCATGAAGTGATGGGACTGTATGCCATGATCTTAGTTTTTTGAATGTTGAATTTTAAGCCAGTTTTTTCACTGTCCTCTTTCACCATCATCAAGAGGCTCTTTAGTTCCTCTTTGCTTTTTGCCATAAGGATGATATCATCAGCAGATCTGAACTTATTGCTATTTCTCTCAACAATCTTGATTCTAGCTTGTGGATTCATTCAGCTCAGCATTTCACATCTACGTATAAGTTATATAAGCAGGGTGACAACATACAGCCTTGACATACTCCATTCCCAATTTGGAACCACTCCATTGTTTCATGTCTGGTTTTAATTGTAACTTCTTGACCTGCATACAGGTTTCTCAGGAGGCAGATAAGGTGATCTGGCATTCCCATCCCTTTAAGAATTTCCCACAATTTGTTGTGATCCACACAAAGGCTTTAGCATAGTCAATGATGCAGAAGTAGATGTTTTTCTGGAATTCTCTTGCTTTTTCTGTGCTTCAATGGATGTTTGCAATTTGATCTCTGATTCTTCTGCTTTTTCTAAATCCAGTTTGTACATCTGGAAGCTCTCTGTTCACGCACTGCTGAAGCCTAGCTTGAAGGATTTTGAGCATTACCTTGCTAGCATGTGAAATGAGCACAACTGTACAATAGTTTGAACATTTTTTGGAATGAAAACTGACCTTTTCCAGTCTTGTGGCCACTTCTGAGCTTTCCAGATTTGCTGGCATATTGAGTGCCCCACTGTATCAGCATCATCTTTGAGGATTTGAAGTAGCTCAACCAGAATCTCATCACCTCCACTAGCTTTGTTTCCAGCGATGCTTCCTAAGGTCCACTTGACGTCACACTCCAGGATGCCTGGCTCTAGGTGAGTGATGACATCACTGTTATTATCTGGGTCATTAAGACCCTTTTTATATTTTGCCAGTTTTTCTTAATGTCATCTGCTTCTGTTAGGTTCATACCGTTTCTGTTCTTTATTTTTTTTCCCAATCTTTGCATGAAATGTTCCCTTAGTATCTCTAATTGTCTTGAAGAGATCTCTAATCTTTCCCATTGTGTTGTTTTCCTCTGTTTCTTTGCATTGTTCCCTTAAGGCTTTCTTATCTCTCCTTGCTATTCTTTGGAACTCTGCATTCAGATGGGTTTATCTTTCTAGCTTAGCTTAATAAGTAGTTCTCAAAATCAGCAAACTTTAGGAATTTGTTGAAAATGCAAATTCTCTGTCACCCACCATGCTACTGAATCAGGGGGCCCAGTGTGTTGTTTTTGAGCAAGCCCTCCAGATGATCCTGATGCATACAAAGGCGATACAGTCATTCAATTGGTATAAACTGACTTGTCCAATAGGTCTGCCTTGACTTCTCTCTAATAATATTATGATTTCAACACATATCTCTACTAAATCTTTCAATTAAAAAAAAACATATTTCAGAATAATTTCTTACTCCAAGGAAAGAAAGAGATTTTTTGTACTCCATGTAAGAAAAACACTCAGTAGCTATGCAGCTAAAGACAAAAATAAAAAGAAGCACCATAGTGATCTGAATAAAGTTTTTAAAAAAAAACAGGAAAAAAAAATCTTCAAATTTTGATGGAATACTCTGGGTTTACATACCTACAAACATAGCTGGCTCTAGTTTCTTCAGTTTGGACTATTGTTAAAAATACTTCCATCCATAAAAGAAAGAAATCAATGACTTCCATAGAGAGTGGTACTGGTTATATAATTTAAGCTATATTCAATAAGTCTCAGAGGCTTCCCAGGTAGCACAGTAGTAAAGAATCTGCCTTCCAATGCAGGAGACTCAGGAGACTGAAGAAATTCAAGTTCAGAGTCAGGAAGATACCCTGGAGTAAAAAAATGGCAACCCACTCCAGTATTCTTGCCTGGAAAATTCCATGGATAGAGGAGCCTGGTGGTCTACAGTCCTTGATGTCGCAAAGAATCAGACACGACTGAGCACACACACATGTAACAAGTCCCAGGATTAATAAAACAGATGCACTTGCTGGAAATTTCCTGGGCCCTGACTCCAAGGTGAAGTCTGCAACAAAATCATCAGGAGGTTATTCATGACACTTAAAGAGCTCTGGCGATCATAGGGAAGAAGAAGGGGAAAAGAGAGGAAGAGACAAGGGGAGGAAAAGAGAAAGGAACACAGAGAAGAGAGGATGGATGTGATGACTACAAGAGAAAATAACTGAACTGTAAAGTTCTTTCCTGAGACCTGGGAGAAACACCGCACTCCTAAGGCTTAGATTTCCTATAAAGATAAGTTAACAGTTCAAGCAAAAATTGAGCGACACTGTTGTGATGGCATGATCAACAACATTCTGATTTCTTATTAAGTTATACATTCTGCTTTTTCTTTTTTCAGCAAATAAAGCTAAAGATGGCAAGACAAAAGTGAAACATCCAACATAAAATTTTCTACTTTCACTTTTCCCTGAAATCTGTTTCTTTGAACTAAGAGTAATGTATAAGTAAGCAAGATTCCATAGCAAGAACTGATTCCTAATAAATTTCTCTCAGTAAATAACTATACATTACATTGAGTGGGATTTAAATCAAAGTGAATTAACCACTTCATGAGGAAAGAAAAAGGCAATAAAACAAACAACTGTTTCAAGTCACTTACAAACTAAAAACATTTCAATTAAAACATTTATTTTAGAATGAAATGCAGCAAAAAATTTTCACTAATGTTTACTTTAAACTTGCAGGTATAGTAATATGTTTTGATTGCAATTTTTCAGATTAATTACAATGAGGTTAAAATCAAATAGAATATTTAATATCAAATTTAGAATGCCATTCTTGTGACATGGTGTAACTCATGAACATACTGTAAACTTACCGGCGATATGAGCATAAAGTATTAAGAATTTAATTATGTAACTGGTGAATAACTTATTGAAAATTATGAATTATTATGATGCTCTGTATACTGCAATAAAACTATTCACATAGTCATTTATACCATATAGGATCTTAGAAGCTAAGTCACAGCATTTGCATTTCGATAACAAAGGATTTCATTTTCTTGAAACATGTTATGGCCTGGCCTCATTAATTCAGAAAAAAGAAAATACAGTTAAGGAGAGTCTTCAGAGGTTCTAAAGTAATCTGAATTTTGGAGTGGTTAATGACATGAGTATTATTAGCTTAAATTAATCCTGTTGCTCTGTTAGGTTATATAGAAATTATTTATATTTTAATCTATGAATTTTGCTGCAATTCCTTTTGATCTCTGTGAGAGAAGTTTAAGACTCAAAATAGTATTTTATATATATATACAAACTATATGAAAATAAAATACATATATCAGTTTGCACTCTATATTGGCTAAAAAACTTCAAAAAACTTTCATTTCCCATGTTAAATTTCTATTCTTCTAGTTGAAAATAAAGACCAAGTTATTTAGAAGGTGTATGCAGCTATACCTATATCTATAATATTCCTTCTTCATCTTCCCAGTGTGGAAACTTGTACTTAACATTTGAACTTAAGTTTCCTTTACATTCATATGACATTTTCAGATTTCACTTTTTGAAAATATGTGCATAAGTTTGTATGTTTAACATATACTACCATATAAATATCTCATTTTAGAACAATATCATATATCACAAGATTGTTTTATGCTCTTGTTAAAATTTACATACAGTATTCCAGTTCATACACATTTATAACATATCAACACATATATAAGCTACAAAGCTTTGTCACAGAGACCCTTGAAAGCATTCTTTTACCACACTTTCTTATTTTTTGCTTTCTTGAATTAAAAAAGAACAATTTACTTAATAATTTATATTAATGTGGATAAGTTAAACATAAAACTGCATTGTCATATTAATGGGTAAAGTTTTTTCGAAGTATGGTCAATTTATTGATTTGAGCGTGTAAAGCCGTTCCTATTACTTAAGCAGCTTTTTTTGTTACATCAAGGATGGTAATTTTATTGAGAAAGGCATAATAGAAGATGATTGATTGTCTGCTTTTGTCATGGAGATGAATTATTGTAGAAGGCATACGTGAAAAAAATAAAAGCATTGTTCTCTAAATTGGCCTTTGATGCTTTGTTCATTTGAGTTCATTGTTCGGAGACTCTAGTATGAGCTAATACTAAATACTATAGTAAATAAAAGCACTTTTTTGCTGAAGCAAAATTACTTTCTTTGCTAATGAAACTCAGCTTTATGAAATAACAGTGTCTGCCAGTGTGCTACATTTAAAATGTATAATTCAATATATGCCAAAAGCTGAGTAGTAACAGAAACTTTGCATAGCTATTATCATTTTATTAAATTAGTAATAAGAGTGCATAATGAAAAATGAAAAACTTTTTATTTAAAACTTAATGGGAAAGCAGCTCACAAGCAATGCAAATTAAAAAATGGTACATTTAATTTTAGACAGTTGAAGAAAATCTATTAAGAAAGAATATAATTGTCAGTAACCGTTGAATGACTTCAATAACTTTTTAATCAAAAATTTAGATCATGACTATCAAAATTTCTAAGACTTTTAAAAGGATAAAGTATTAGAATACAACAAAAGTTTTGTCAACTGTTATGTCTTTAAAACAAGACATAAAATACTACTTTTAAAGAGAAGAATGTCATGCCAATTTATTATTGCTTCTTGGAGGTATTCTTTCTTTATATTTGAGACATGGATAACACCTAGCAAAATTAGTGTGTTATTTCATGAAGTTTGCTTTTTATTTATTTATTTTTATTTAATTTTATTTTATTTTTAAACCTGAAACACTGTATTAGTTTTGCCAAGTTTGCTTTTTAGATAGATGTTAACATCAGTAACGATTGGATCTCTTTGGCTATGCTACTTTTCATTGTTTTTTCGAAGCACTGTGATTTGCTGAGAGACAGAACACTTCATTCTAGATACAGCTATCACCTGGTGTTTGCTAAATCACTGTGAAATTCTTGCAACAGCTGTTTGTTCCTGGGGAAACATTCACTTCATATTGCGGCAATAAACTGATCATTGCCAATTAAATGCCCATTAATTGTGTAAGCAAGGATTACTGCCAGATGTTTACACTAGAAAGAAAAATATCCTTTGCTATTTATTTTCCACTTATAGCCATCCCTTTTCATGGAAATAATTATGCCTTTTGTCTTTTATAATATGCCACAAATTTCAATTTAAAAATTAATAAAATAATCTCTCCATAGATTGGATTCAATAGAGGATGAGCCAGGGCACATCATTCATATAATAAAAAAGGAACAAAGTTGGGCAGAATCACTTTTTCAAAGCAAAAAACATATGCTCAGACATTACATAGCGATTTAAATTTTCTAGATTGTTTTAATACTATATCACATATTTCCTAGAAGTTGTCTTTGAGGCTCTTTGCTCCTTTTGAATAAGCCTATGAATGTGTGTTCTTAAAAGCTGTAGTAAAACAAACTATTTTACATAGACTATAATGGAGAAGAAAACTAAAAATTAAGGAATCCTTGTGAAATAAAGCAGGTGGCATTATTAAATTTTTAGTTAAATCTCATAGTCTTTGTATTTACCTGGAGCTTCATGCCAGCTCAAAATATTAAGTTCTTCTCCAGAAGGCATTAGTAATGCAAATGAAACAAACATTTAATACTTTGTCCCAAGTAATTTATTTCTCACCACCAAACAAAATGAAAATAAACATGAACCATATGAATATGTTTATTACTTCTTTTAGAGTCTAAATACATGGCAAAAGTTAAAGAACAAAAAATTGTTTCCATGGCAATACACACCTATAAATCACACTTTTTAGAGAGGAGAGCTTTCAGAGAATACATCATACACATATTTCCTTGCCATTGTACCTTCCTGCTTTCATAAGGAATAGCAAATTCATATATGTGTCCTCCCTGTTAGAAACCCTGATCCCAAACCCTCACACTGCAGCCATGCAATGTATGTGAACAACAACAGGAAGATTAGGTGGTGTTCTGTTCCTCACCAGATTGAACCACACCTCCTCTTTGGAAGGTGATCACAGGACACATTCAGAGCTGCGGAAGACATGAAACAGTAGCATCTGGCTCCTTAAATATCTCCACAGGCATTTGTAATGGCATCTTTGAAGTTTTCTCTGCATCTGTCACATGTTTAGACTGCACATTGACTGCCCCAGCTGAGCACGATTTTGATTCTTTGAGACTTTGAATAGTGTAATCTGTTTAAGAATAAGGCTCAGGAAAATCCCTTATAATATCCATACACAAGCACTTTCATGATTCAAAAAGGGGGTCCTCATTCCCATAACTGTTATTTTTTATGCTGACATGATGCCAGCCTTTGAGTTAATAATATAGCCTACAATTACATTCCAGCTTTGCACATTTTTTGAGAACCTGTACTCAAAAACCACATCTTGTCTAGCTTTTTTTTTTTTTTTTTTAACCAGTATTATAGAAATTACTACTTGAGGAGACGGCCTCCATAAACGTGATGTGTGCATAATCATCTTGGCACTCGACTATAAAGGAAATTTGACCACTGCCAACTCACTTTGAAAATCATTTTTGATTCAACCTATTGAGCACCAAGTACATCAAGTGCAGAACATAAGAATAAAGAGTGATTTGACTTCAACGATGGTATGAGTGCTATTGACTTTGTCTCTACTAAATTAATATGCTTCTAACAATTAAGTCATGATGGCTCTTTAATCTACCTCCATATGTGTACAGACTATTTCCTACTATTAGTATGTGCTCAAAATATATCAAACATCCCTATAAATACAATTGGGACTATTAAGTATAGCTTCAGTCCCTCCAATTTCGTACTTGACAAATTTTAAATTTTGAAGTGGACAAAATCTTCTTAGTGTCTCAAAACTCAGTATTTCTACTTTCATCAATTGAGCAAAGTATCTAATAAACTCACTGACAGTAAGGTGGCAAAGGTTTAACATTTTACTCTCCCTTAAAGTTTTCTGTTTTAACAGAAGACCATAAAGGAAAATGCTTCTAAAAACTCTTAGTTTGAGCATGCATATGTACACACAAACACAGAAACAGAAAACAATAGCTGTCTTATGACAGAAAATTTTTCAAGCCATATTAAATTATATAATTTTGGCTTTCATTTTCTCTTTTTATGGGATTGCCCTGATGGTATAAATTATTTCATATAATTCATGAAGTTTCTCTTTTTCCTTATGTATCATAAAGACTATCACATTTAAATTTAAAAATGCAAACAAAAGCCAGCACCAGGAAGAAGCTGACAAAGTGTACTCCTACCTTGCTCCTGGTAGGTTATCAAGAGAAATTAGACTTACACAAATGAGTTGATCTATGGATTTCAATATCCAGAACCCTGGGGTGAGGCATAGTATGTGATACAAATGAATATGAAACAGCTGGGAGAAATGGGAACTATTTGCAAAGAAGAAATCTAGTTCAATTAATAGTGTCAATTAATCTGGAGAATTAATTGTCTTCAATATGTCCTTCTGGAATGTTTCCCTACTTCCTTCAGAAACAGATAACTACAGCGTGTGTAGCAGCTTCTTGCCTATTCTGCCAACTTTGAGGGTAATTCTCCCAAAAATCTTAGATTACTAAGATTACTCAAAGTTTGGTATCATGATATGGATTTGTTTGCTCATATTTGTGATCTTCATTATATATCCTTTCAGTACACAAATATAAATTTTTTTTTTGCATCTGTCTTCATATTTACACAACTGTGTCTCTCAATTCAGATTTGGGGGAATGGTTGGTGTAAAATATGGGGGTTGGGGATTCTGGATTAATTGCATGTCATGGACTCAAATATAATAAAAAATACAAAAATATCAAGAGTATGTTATATCTCTTCAGAAAATAAATTAATACAAGATCAAAGTGAGGACGTGTGGATTCACTGGTTCAGAGGCCACTGTTCTTCACAAATTAAACACACAGAAAAACATCTACCGGGACATATTTGGCAATCATGATGATTGGCAGGAAATGGCATGAAGCATGAAAAGGAACTCTTTTTTTTAAGTAATAACTTCTCTTGTGGCTCAGCCAGTAAAGAATATGCCCACAATGTGGGAGATCTGGGTTTGATCCCTGGGTTGAGAAGATTCTCTGGAGAAGGGAAAGGCTACCCACTCCAGTATTCTGGCCTGGAGAATTCCATGGACTGTATAGTCAGTCCATGGGGTTGCAAAGAGTCGGACATGACTGAGCAACTTTCACTTTCACTTATAATTCTTACTTTTTCCTTTGTTTCCAAGCATCATGCCACTCAGTTTTTTCCCTCATTTCTTTTATGGATAAACAGGGAAGAGTTCTAGAATGAAGTATTGATCTTTATGATTGGTAAAAAGAAACTCAGAAAACTAATTTAGATTAAGATTTAAATTATTAATTTAATTAAGAATTAATTCTGTATAATTAAGAATTAATTCTTCATTCTAATTTAATTTAGAATTAAGATTTAAACAATGAAGTTAACAAAGACTCTAGAAGAAACATTTTATAGATTCCTAAGGGAGATACCTATTATATCTACTACTGTGGGCAAGAATCCCTTAGAAGAAATGGAGTAGCCATCATAGTCAACAAAAAAGTCTGAAATGCAGTACTTGGATACAATATCAAAAAACGACAGAATGATCTCTGTTCGTTTCCAAGGCAAACCATTCAATATCATGGTAATCCAAGTCTATGCCCCGACCAGTAATGCTTAAGAAGCTGAAGAGTTCTATGAAGACCTTCTTTTAGAACTAACAATCAAAAAAGATGTCGTTTTCATTATAGGGGACTGGAATGCAAAAGTAGGAAGTCAAGAAACACCTGGAGTAACAGGCACCTTTGGCCTTGGAGTACAGAATGAAGCAGGTCAAAGGCTAATAGACTTCTGCCAAGAGAACGCACTGGTCATAGCAAACAGCCTCTTCCAACAACACAAAACAAGACTCTACACATGGACATCATGAGACAGTTGACACCAAAATCAGATTGATTATCTTCTTTGCAGCCAAAGATGGAGAAGCTCTATACAGTCAGAAAAACAAGACTAGGAGCTGACTATGGCTCAGCTCATGAACTCCTTGTTGCCAAATTCAGACTGAAACTGAAGAAGGTGGAGAAAACCACTAGACCATTCAAGTATGACCTAAATCAAACCCCTTATGACTATACAGTGGAATGAAAAATAGATTTAGGGGACTAGATCTGATAGAGAGAGTGCCTGATGAACTACAGATGGAGGTACAAGACATTGTATAGGAAACAGGAATCAAGACCATCCCCAAGAAAAAGAAATGCAAAAAAGCAAAATGGCTGTCTAAGGCAGCCTTACAAATAGCTGTGAAAAGAAGGGAAGTGAAAAGAAAAGGAGAAAAGGAAAGATATACCCATTTGAATGCAGAGTTCCAAAGAATAGTAAGGAGAGATAAGAAAGCCTTCCTCAGTGATCAATGCAAAGAAATAGAGGAAAAAAATAGAATGTGAAAGACTAGAGATCTCTTCAAGAAAATTAGAGATACCAAGGGAACATTTCATGCAAAGATGGGCTCAATTAAGGACAGAAATGGTATGGACCTGACAGAAGCAGAAGATATTAAGAAGAGGTGGCAAGAATACACAGAAGAAGTGTACAAAAAAGATCTTCATGATACATCTTCACCATACATCCTGAAAAGTGAAGTCAAGTGGGCCTTAGGAAGCACCACTACGAACAAAGCTAGTGGAGGTGTTGGAATTCCAGTTGAGCTATTTCAAATCCTGAAAGATGATGCTGTGAAAGTGCGGCACTCAATATGCCAGCAAATTTGGAAAACTCAGCAGTGGCCACAGGACTGGAAAAGATCAATTTTCATTCCAATCCCAAAGAAAGGCAATGCCAAAGAATGCTCAAACTACCGCACAATTGCACTCATCTCACATGCTAGTAAAGTAATGCTTAAAGTTCTCCAAGCCAGACTTCATCTAAACATGAACCATGAACTTCCAGATGTTCAAGCTGGTTTTAGAAAAGGCAGAGGAACCAGAGATCAAATTGCCAACATCCGCTGGATCATGGAAAAAGAAAGAGAGTTCCAGAAAAACATCTATTTCTGCTTTATTGACTATGCCAAAGCCTTTGACTGTGTGGATCACAATAAACTGTGGAAAATTCTGAAAGAGATGGGAATACCAGAACACCTGATCTACCTCTTGAGAGACCTGTATGCAGGTCAGGAAGCAACCCATTAGAACTGGACATGGAACAACAGACTGGTCCAAATAGGAAAAGGAGTACGTCAAGGCTGTATATTGTCACCCTGCTTATTTAACTTATATGCAGAGTACATCATGAGAAACGCTGAGCTGGAGGAAGCACAAGCTGGAATCAAGATTGCTGGGAGAAATATCAATAACCTCACAAATGCAGATGACACCATCCTTATGGCAGAAAGTGAAGAAGAACTAAAGAGCCTCTTGATGAAAGTGAAAGAGGAGAATGAAAAAGTTGGCTTAAAGCTCAACATTCAGAAAACAAAGATCATGGCATCTGGTCCCATCACTTCATGGAAAATAGATGGGGAAACAGTGGAAACAGTGTCAGACTTTATTTTTCTGGGCTCCCAAATCACTGCAGATGGTGATTGCAGCCATGAAATTACAAGACATTTACTCCTTGGAAGAAAAGTTACGACCAAACTAGACAGTATATTCAAAAGCAGAGACATTACTTTGCCACCTAGTCAAGGCTATGGTTTTTCCCGTGGTCATGTATAAATGTGAGAGTTGGACTATAAAAAAGCTCAGTGCTGAAGAATTGATGCTTTTGAACTGTGGTGTTGGAGGAGACTCTTGAGAGTCCCTTGGACTGCAAGGAGATCCAACCAGTCCTGAGCGTTCATTGGAAGGACTGATGTTGAAGCTGAAACTCCAATACTTTGGTCACCTGATGTGAAGAGCTTTTGAACTGTGCTGTGGGAGAAGACTCTTGAGAGTCCCTTGGACTGCAAGAAGATCCAACCAGTCTTGAGTGTTCATTGGAAGGACTGATGTTGAAGCTGAAACTCCAATACTTTGGCCACCTGATGACTCATTTGAAAAGACCTTGATATTTGGAAAGATTGATGGCAGGAGGAGAAGGAGATGACAGAGGATGAGATGGTTGAATGGCATCACCATCTCTTTTGACATGGGTTTGGGTAGACTCTGGGAGTTGGTGATGGACAGGGAGGCCTGGCATGTTGCAGTGCAGTTCAAGGGGTCGCAGAGAGTCGGACACGACTGAGCGACTGAACTGACTGAAGGGAGATACAGAGAGGATGATTCAGAGAAAACACACAGTTATTTGTATTAATTTAAATATGTATGTATTAAAGGAACATGTATTAAGTCAATATTGTATTCCAAGGCTTGTGGGACAGTGTAGTGTATTGCGAAAAATAATAATTTAAGATTTTAATTCTTGTTCTTCCACTAACTGGCTGCTAACCACGAGTAGGCCAGTCTACTTTTATGATCACTAATTTTCTCTTATGTAAAACAAGAGTGAAGTAGATATCTAAGAATCTTCCAGCTCTAAAGCTCATTACTGAATTTTTTAATTTTTTAGTCAGAGAGCATGTCATATTGTACATGGAGCCCATGGGTCTGCAGATTGCTGCTCCAGATACCTCAAACTGAAGTTTCCCACTTGCAAAGTTTTCCCACTCTCCAAATTCAGCTTATATCATGAGACTACTCTGATGTTAGGCCTCAGATACAAGTATGCTGGAAAATTAAACACCTAATACTTAGAAAGGGGCACAAAAAAGGAGATATCTCACTATGCAAACAGTAGAACCCCACATCCAGAAAAAAGTACACCTTCAAATTTAGCAGGTGAATTTGACAAAACCCCATCTGTTTTATGCGACATCAGTCCCCCAGTCACCTACAGCAAAAAAGTCTGGATTAAATGAATCTAAGACATTTGCTATGCTACTAACCATAAAGGTTCAGGAATGTTAGTTGTAAAAAGTCATATATATATATATATTTTTTTTTAAGAATAATATTTATCTTTTTCAAATTTATATAAGCATATGATTATAGAGCAATTCCCTGGTGGCTCAGACGGTAAAGCATCTGCCCATAATGTGGGAGACCCAGGTTCATTCCCTGGGTTGGGAAGATCCCCTGGAAAAGGAAATGGCAACCCACTCCAGTACTCTTGCCGAGAAAATTCCATGGATGGAGGAGCCTGGTCGGCTACAGTCCATGGGATCATGAAGAGTCGGACACGACTGAGTGACTTCACAATGATTATAGAATCCAATTAGAAAATATGGTAGCAGGACATTAAACAAAAATTTTGCTGAATTTTTGTTAAGGAAAAACCTAAAGCAGTTAGGGCTAAGACACTACACTGAAAGACACAGAGCCAGGAGTGTTCTTTACTGTTAAACTACCAGCCTCCTAGAAACTTCAGTATTTCTAATATGAGTCAGAGAAGTCAGGTGAGTACCACACCTTTTATCTTTCAACCTTTTGTCTTTCAGATAAGAATAGACTTTTAATGAGTAGCTATTTGTGCAAAGTACACAGGTTTTTGAAGTATAGCTACACAGTACAATGAGGCCCCCAACAAAATTCCACAGAAAGGTGATTTTAGATCTAATTGAATTGGATCTTGGTTCTTCTCCTTCATCAAGCATAGTTCTCAAAGAGTTGAAGGGTAAATTTTCAAAGAAAGGGATCTGTATAGGACAAAGTGAGGCTCGGGCCTGGCAAGAAGAGCTGGCAACCCATTCCTAGGAAGTGAGCAGGTAGAAAGCAGATTCCAGCATCTACAATATCCCCTCTACCCAAGCTGGACTGGGAGAGCAAAACACACATCATGTCTCATTTTGTGAATCACTCTGGCAGAACTCTTAACAGACTTCACTAATATTTAACCCAGAGCAGAAAAATACCACCAGGTAAGGCCAAAGCATGGCCAGGGCAGTGCTGAGCCATTCAGAAGCACCCAGGGAACCCTGACCAATTAGTAGACAAATGTGCTCCAGTCATGTCACTACTCTTGCATAAATGCGATCTCTCATCCATGTTACCTAACTGAATGTTTTGGACCCATGTTATCACTTACTGGTAAAGTTTTACTAGATATAAACATAAAATTGGGCATCCCAAGTGACTCTAGCAGTAAAGATCCCACTTGCCAATGCAGGAGACGTAAGAGATTCAGGCTCGATCTCTGGATCGGAAAGAGCCCCTGGAGGAAGGCTTGGCAACCCACTCCAGTATTCTTGCCTGGAGAATCTCATGGACAGAGAAACCTGGTGGGCTGTAGTCCAGAGGGTCGCAAAGAGTCAGACACGACTGAAGCAAGTTAGCATACAAACATATATTTCATGATAATGATGACACTGAACAACTTTTCCGAAAGGAAGTTGTTGGATAGTTGCTTAATAATCACCTTCTGGCCATTTTGGAGTGCTTCTCATGCAAAGATGGAGTGAAAGTGTGAAGCTCAGTCATGGCCAACTCTTTGCAACCCCATGGACTATAACCATCCAGGCTCCTCTGCCCATGGGATTTTCTAGGCAAGAATACTGGAATGGGTAGTCATTCCCTTCTCCAAGGGATCTTCCTGACCCAGGGGTCAAACCTGGGATTCCTGCATGGTGAGCAGATTCTTTACCATCTGAGCCACTAGGGAAGCAAAACTGATGAACAGTGTGTTACATAAGAGGAGCTAATTTTTCTCAAAAAGAAAGGAAAAGAAAAAAAAAAAAAAAAAACCAGCTGCTGCTGCTAACACTGAATACTGTTTAACTAGCTCAATAATTCAAGTCCAGGATATCTATTTTTTGGCTTTTCTTCATGAACACAAGGCTGACACTACAGCTTGGGCATCATTTCTACATTTAAAGCTGGATAAGGGTAATTTTTTGGAGAAGGCAATGGCACCCCACTCCAGTACTCTTGCCTGGAAAATGCCATGGATGGAGGAGCCTGGTAGGCTGCAGTCCATGGGGTTTGCTGAGGGTTGGACACAACTTCACTTTCACTTTCACTTATGGGTAATTTTTACCAATGAAAACAATAGGCTTCCCAGAAGATTCCACCAGATTTCTACTTCAGCCTAAACTATGATTTAGTAGAGAAGGAGTCTAGGAATGCATATGTCAAAAACCAGGAGAACAGGATGGTCAAAGGGTTCAGAGCAGCCACAAAGAATGACATATCCCCTATGAAGATAATTTCACATTCTATGGTTCTAATTAAACAGAACCTTCCAAAATTATAAATGCAAAAGACAACTATCTAAACAATAATCCTATGACATTTCTTTTTCCCTGACCAAAAAAAAGGTGGGCTTTTAAATTTCAAGTTAGTGTTATTGGTTTTTCCTATTAAATGAGTTGTGAATGACAGTGACTTATATAGAGCAATGTAAATTATGAGCAATGCCAGTCTCCATTGATGAAATCTACATGAGGAATTGCTGATAATTTAAAGCAAATTCAAGGTTTCTTTCTTTGCTCATGACTGCATTTTGTGATGTTTCTAGGGCATTCTCAATTGCTTATTGTTTCCGTATGATGGTCCATAACACCTCTTTTACTTTCAAAGTTGTTCTGGCTTAGACAATAAACTATATGGTCACCCAATGTGCTGTGTGTGTGCTGAGCAGTGAGTGCTAAGTAGCTTCAATAATGTCCGACTCAGTAACTCTATGGACTGCAGCCCTCCAGGCTCCTCTGTCCATGGGATTCTCCAGGCAAGAATACTAGAGTGGATTGCCATTCCTTTCTCCGGGATCTTTCCAACACAGGGAATGAGCCGGTGTCTCTTACGTCTCCTGCAATGGCAGGTGGATTCTTTACCACTAGCACCACCTGGGAAGCCACCCAATGTGCCACTCTGTGTTAGTAATTTTCAAGTTTACATTATTAGAACAAATCATGACCCTGAACCAAAGAGCTCCATTGAGAGAAGTCTAGCTGAGGTCTCCACTGAAAATCTCCACCAAAAATTCAACTATGCCAAAAGGAACTATGCCATGCATTCAATGGTTCTCACCAAATCTTCTTTCCCTTAGTGACTATCAGGGAGAAAACTGAATGACACAGCACCTTCCTTTAAGTACATGCTTGAACTGCTGACTTAGCTTCAGATTGTCCCTACTGATAAGATAGTGAAGAATGGGTAATCAAGGTAAACAATGGATAATCGAGGACTGTAGCTTACCAGGCTCCTCCATCCATGGAATTTTCCAGGCAAGAGTAATGGAGTGGGTTGCCATTTCTTTCTCCAGCAGATCTTCCTGACCCAGGGATCAAACCTGGGTCTCCTACATTGTAAGAGGACACTTTAGTAACTCTGAGCCACTAGGGAAGCCCAGCTTCATGCTAGGCATTTCAAATTGGGATTGCCTGATATCGAAAAAAGGGAGAATTAAACAAAAATTTTTTGAGAACATACTGATGCTCCAACCAGAATCACTCAGGTAATTTGAAAAGTCAATTCAACATAACTTTCAGAAGTATATCTGTGAGAATCACAGATTCAGAATTAGAAGTAGAAATACAACAAGAACAAGAATTACAAAAAGTTAGAACCTTCGTGCACCCCTTTTCTTGAATGCTGAAAGTAGCCCTGCACTTTTGTGGCCCCTCTGCTGACTCTCAACCATGACTGCTGTCAAGAGGGCAGAATGAGAGTAAAATCAGCCCACTGAGAAGAGGAAACTCTCCTATACAAGAGCATCTGTCCAGCAGGAAAAGCAGAAATGGAAGATTCTTATTTGTTCTTACCTAATACCCTACAGGTAAGCCACCACCTTATCCCAACCATTTACTCATTTGTCTAAATTCACAATCTCTCCACAGACAACTCACTGCCCTGCAACTATCCACTCCTGTCCCACTTTATAGACCAGAGAGATATTTAAAAATAAAAATTCATTGTGGTAATGTTCTTTTTCTGTTTAAAGCTCATCAATGATGTCTCATTGCTTTTAGAATAAAGATCCAAATCCAAATTTTACTATGCTCTAAAAGATTCTTTATAAACTAGCCTATGCTTATTTCTTTTTCAGAGTTTCGAATTAAGTTTTATGCTTATTTCTAAATGATCATTTCAAACCCTTTTCCCTATATTCACAAATCTTTTACTAGTTTGGACTTTGTTCAGTTCCCTGAAAGCACCATTCTCCCTTCCATCGTAATATTGTGTCCACTTGGCTTCAAATAGTCTCCACTATCTTCTTTGACAATTTCCACCATTCAGACCTCGGCTCAAACATCATTTCCTCGGGGAAACCTTCCCTACACTCCAAGACTCACTCTCTCATACCTGAAATATACTCTTGTATATCAGTAAATTTTTCTTTGTAGCATTCAACCCAAAGTTAATAAGTTTATACTGTTGTAAGACTACATGATCACAAATGCTCTCTTCTGCAAAACTTTCTTTGCATTGTATCCATAGTTTGTTTTAAATAAATATGTATTAAATATATAAATGAATGTATCAATATAATACATATAGTATGTAATAGTTAATCTTATTGCCAACAAACACTTCAAGTGAAAGTCATCCTTACAAAAGAAAATCATAAAAGGTAATATTATTATGCACTCCCATAGAAATGTTTATAATTTTTTTCATTCAAATACTTATCTACATTTCACTCATATTAATTGACTGTGAATGCTTAATTAATGATTTATAAAAATTATTCTTTGTATGGAATAGCACTTTTTAATTTATCTTAAAACTATTAAAATTTTGAGGAATGGCTTCTTATGCTTTTCATTCAGAATATTTTTGAGACCTACCTTATATGACATTTCATCACTTTAGAAATATTTATTGTATCCCTTTCCAACTGCAGCAGACTCTGATGCTCCACACAGATTCCCTTCACCAGACGGGAGCGTCCATCCATCAGCCACTGTGGTGTTGGCTGCTTACAGCTCACAGCTGACCCCTTCACCAGAGAGTTACCCTTGGCTGGCGGGGGTCTTCTCTCTTCTAGAAAAGAAGATGAAATAATGAGTTCACAGCCACCAGGTCAACAAATAACTAGCACATCTTTACACATGTAAAAGTACTAATAAAAAATAACATTTCAAAAATGGCATTTTCTCTTCCAAATAAAATATTTGTCATTGCTATTATAAAAGTGCCAGAACTGGTAATGTCATTTCAAAACGTAGTTACAGGATTGAGATTTACAAATGTAAATCAATATACCAGGAGAAACTCTTCCTATCTATCCCAGCCTATTGTGAATTAAGATATTAAATCATTCTTTTATGTGTATTTAACAAATAAATTTAAGTAAATGTTAGGTTATTGGTTCACATAAGAACAAAATCAATATGGTGCTATACATGAAAAACTATATAATAAGAGAAAAAAATAACTGGACACTCTGTTCAATTTTTAGGAGTCAGGGAGAGAAAAAAACTAAAGGGTTAAAATTCAATGGCTCAATCTACTATTTTGAACCAACTAGCCTAAGTCACTTACAGTTCTCTAGAGATCCAATAAGTGTTCATCAATTAAAAGAAGAGAAAAAGACAAACAACTCTTGTCAAGATAACTGTTAATTTCAGAACTATAGCATGCTACTTACTCAATCTCAGCTTGTCCCCTGGTGAGTAAAACTAGTTGGTATGTTACTGACCATAGTTCACATAATGTGGCAGCTTGAGTCTCAAATGTCCAAGATAAAGACTGCAGAGAGATTTAATGTCAGAGATTGCAGTCAAGGGTTTTCTTGGGGGGAAGTGCTGTGAGATCAACTTCAATTTTCAGGATGAAAGACATCACAGTGACAAATATGCATCAAGTATTCTTATTTAACAGAGAGGATTTAAGTCTATTATCTACACATCAGTGTTGTAAAAACTTAATGAATAAATAATTAAAAAGTGTTACAATTATATTTCCTATTTTAGGTTCCTAACATTTTATTTTTTTTTTTAATTTTATTTTATTTTTAAACTTTACATAACTGTATTAGATTTGCCAAATATCAAAATGAATCCGCCACAGGTTTACATGTGTTCCCCATCCTGAACCCTCCTCCCTCCTCCCTCCCCATTCCATCCCTCTGGGTCGTCCCAGTGCACCAGCCCCAAGCATCCAGTATCGTGCATCGAACCTGGACTGGCAACTCATTTCATACATGATATTTTACATGTTTCAATGCCATTCTCCCAAATCTTCCCACCCTCTCCCTCTCCCACAGAGTCCATAAGACTGTTCTATAACATTTTAATACAGAGGGAAAAAAATTCTACTTTGAATATACTATCAGTAGTCATAGAAATTCTATATTTAATAAGATTTCATTATATTTTTAAATTATTTTAAGTATGTGAGAATAACTTAATTACTGAATAAATATATACAGTCTTCACCATAATTTGGTTTATCATTAATATTGTATTTGTTATTAACATATACAGCTATCTAGATCTCACCTTTTTGCCTCTGAACACTGTTAGTATTTAGAAGATTAGATTTTAAAATTAGAAAACCTGGAAAAATTTTAAACTGGTAATTTTTCTACCAAAAATATATAAAAATAAAATCAATTCTTTCCAGCCTGATGACACAGCTAAAAAAAAAAAAAAATGCAAATTCCCACGTTAAAAATAACTCCATTTGTGTTTCAGTATAAGTTTATAGTAAAATAAAATCAAACTCATGCTTATCAATTTACCATATTTAGGTTATATGAATATGTTCAATTCAGTGTTTATTAAGCTTGACCTTAATTAGCAATTTTTGCAAACATGCTTCTAATTTTGAAATCTTCTGGGGAAAAACATATGAATCATTAATAATGAATAAAATAAAGGAAGTATATACGTACTTGTCAATATTTAAGATAGTAGTTAATATTGTAAGTTATACAAAATTATTGTGGCTGTTTCTCTTCAACAACACATGCCACTCATTTTTACAATTTCCTGCTCACTGTTAGTAAGAATATTAACCAAATAAGTATCAATTGAAGAGTGAAACTCAGTAAACTCAGGACACAGAGATTCGCAGGGAAATGATGTCTCAAAACCAAAAACCCAAGTAATCATTAGTAACAGGAATATTAAGAACTGCTTCATTCCCCAATAAAAATTCTGGAAATTTGAGAAAAAGATAAAGGAAATGTATGTGAAGAATCGAGAAGTAGTAGGATAAAAAGTTAAGAAAAGGCAAATTTTATAATGTAATTAATGAATTTTTACTCTAAATGAAAACTCTACGTATGATATTTTCGAATTATCTCTAGCTAAGAAATGCCAGGTGTATTAAAAAAAGATTCTTCAGTGAATAAGCCAAGAAGTGAGTCTAGGTACATTTCCCACTGTACCACCTTAAAGGAAATGTTGCCAATAATCGTGTAAATGAGACTTTTCCTAACAGTTGATAGAAAGATAATTACCTAACAGGAATTTTCAAAGTTATAAAGGCTCATGATAGTTTAGAGTAATCTTATTAAAAATCAAATTCACAACATCAACAGATCCTTCCTGTGCCATGTAATTACATTACAGATACTTAATTGAAATAAACTGGAAATGAAACCTGGCCTAGCACAGGCATGCACCGATGCTTAAGACTCAGCAGGGTGGTATCAATTCATTAAATGTAGTCTTCACATACATCTGCCCATCACATTTTAAGAAAATATTAAAAGGACACTAACTCAAATACATTCATATGTAAATACTTGAATGCAATTTCTCTTATGTAGGTAAACACATTTAAAAACAATGAGATAGATAAAAAAGGTGAAAGCTAGTTTACTTTTCTCATAGTTACTTAGAGACAAAAATTACATACAGGAGAAATAAACATTCCTAATGATAGTATCTGAATTAATACAAAAATAATTAACAAAAAGTCCATATTACAAAAATGTCTAAGTCTTATGCTTTGGTTTCTTAAAGTGCTGAGAAGCGATCCATAAGACTGCTCAGACTCCCAGTGGCATCTTAAATACATTATCAGTCACTGAAAGGCCAGAGCTAGAAGGTCAGAGGTTATATCATTGCTAACCTAGGTACCATCTACTTTGAATTCTGAAAACCTTAGGAAAGCAAGCCAACTAGAATTTTCTTATATTGTTCCATCTGGGAGATAAATGTACCCATGCATAAATTTTATAAGTTGTATTTTAAGCTCAAATAAACTAACCTCAAAAGTGAGTTTCTGCTTGTGTGTCTGTGGCACAAGGAATCAGGATTCACAGGTTAACCTAACAAGGGGACAAGTATCTGGGAACAGCTCAAGTATATTTTATGGGCTTTCCTGGTGGCTCAGATGGTAAAGAATCTGCCTGCAATGTGGGAAACCCGAGTTCAATCTCTGGGTTGGGAATATCCGCTCGAGGAGGGCATGGCAACCCACTCAAGTATTCTTGCCTGGAGAATTCCATGGATAGAGGAGCCTGGTGGGTTACTGTCCATGGAGTTGCAAAGAGTTGGACACAACTGAGCAACTAACACAGTAGCAAGTATATTTATTAATGAATAATCATTCCATAACTCCTTTAGATAAGTGTTGCATAATTCAAATTAAGAAATCCCTGCATGGGAACCAAGTGGTCTTGGGCCACTGGGCCTAACCAAGCAGAACAAGGTTGGTAACTCTAAGCAGGTGGAGGGCAAAACGGGTACCTGCAGCATTGGCAGCAAAGGTGTAAAGAAAGACCAAACTACAGGCCTCTGATGATAACTCAGGGTGTGAAAGGAATTCCTTTATCTCCCTCAAAATTTCTGGGAACGGAGTACTAGGAATCTTGCAACATAGAGACTAAATTCCAATTTTATTGTATTCATATACACATGAAGCAAATTTAAGTTAAATATTCAGCATTTCTACGGTTAAACCACATAAACCATATTTATAAATTTTAAAGAAAAAAATCCAAGTTTTGATTGTATATAAAACCAACACAAACATACTGTATATACAGTAAAAAGGAAATCTTTTAGATATACTGACACAAAATTAAAGTATCTAACATCTCTTTGAAAAACTTGAAGGTAAAGGTTTTTCTTTGGCATGGACTGGCTAACTTGCACTGAAAAAGATCTAATATTTAATTGCAATAATTTAAAAACGTTTACCCTTCTTAGTAAAAGTTTGGTTTTAAAAAATCCTTACAACAGATTTGCTAAAGCATGTTTCTTACATAAATACACATTTTTCATAAGTTCTTATTCTTAAAAACTAATACACAAGGGGATTGACTGGCTGTCTTAACTGGTAGAATTCATGGTTTGATTTGGCAGCTCAACAATGTCAGTGTGAAAACTAATTTATTTTTTTCTTTCTGCTTGGCCTTCTGTAGAGCCAAATTCATCCTAAATATGGTTTTTCTTACTGAGACAAAATGGTCAAAGGAGTCCTCTGCATTAAGGAATTTTCCAGGAAAAGAAAGAGCTGTGCACTCTAGATGATCCAGCAAAACCTGTCAGTTTAGTTCTGATCACACCCGGCCTGAAAGCATTCCTGTGGCCAGAGAAATGCCATGTACCAATTGGCTAAAGCCTGGATAACTGAACTAACCTCCATGGAAAGAAATGAGTGGGGCATTGGCTTTCACTAATCAAAGACCACTGGAGTAAAGTCAATTCCATCCAAATTTTGGTGTCTGCACTACAGTGAAGGCGTGTAAGGACAGACACTATTTCATGCCTACAACAAAGCTAGGTACTTTCTCCTTACTTTCTAATCAAGCTTCAGTGTTGACTGGAGAGCAAGCAGAGATCCCTTGCTCTCAGGCAGAGGATTATGACCTAGATCTGACCAGTGAGATATTTATCAGTACATTTATTGGAAAGCTGCTGCCTGTTTCCTATCTTTGAACTCAATCATGTGTGGATGAGGATTGGAGTAATATTAGCTGTCTTGAGACTACTCAAAGAGAGTCCAGAAAA
Organism: Bubalus bubalis; assembly: GCF_019923935.1. Lineage (NCBI taxonomy): Eukaryota > Metazoa > Chordata > Mammalia > Artiodactyla > Bovidae > Bubalus > Bubalus bubalis. The sequence continues at coordinate 19,181,041 of NC_059165.1, forward strand.
AACCATAGATATCACACCATGTTATTCTCTACTCTGACACTGTGCCAGTCCATATCTGAGGCAACTGAAATACCACTTTGTTACAGAATTTTTTGACCCTTTCATCATTCCCAAGGCAGTGTGACCTGGAGAAACACAGACTACAACATGTTGGCACAATACTGAAATAAAATGAATATGAAACGCATGCTAATAAAATGCAGGCTCTAATCAAGAATAAGAATCAAGCAACAATGGGCTGAAAACCTTCTCGAAAATTTTGGAATGCATATAACTTTTGGTGAAAGAGCCAGCACATGAGACCAGCAGGAACATGGGGGACAGTGCAATATTGGGGCTTCCCAGGTGGCGCTAGTGGTAAAGAACCCACCTGCCAATACAGAAGACATAAGAGACTCAGGTTCAATCCCTGGGTGGGAAAGATCCCCTGGAGTAGGAATGGCAAGCCACTTTAGAATTCTTTCCTGGAGAATCCCCAGAGACAGAGAAGCCTGGCAGTGGCTACGGTCCATGGTGTCACAGAGTCGAACGTGACTGAAGCCACAAAGCAAGCAAGTGCAATACTAATGGGAAAAAAAAAATTTCAAAATTTCCTACCCTCTCCTAACCCTTTAGAAAGAATTTATTCTGTCTACTCCTCAGAAAAGGATTGTTTCATATACAAGGACCTCAATCCTCAGGCCTCAGCTGATCAGACCTGAAATGGGCAATTGACCTAGAATAAGCTAATCCACTGATTGACTCAAGTGATTAGAAATATTTTTCTCAACTCAAAAATCTGAATTATGAATTTGAGACTCTGAGAAAGTTAAGGATAAACTACATTAATGTTAGCGTGAAAACTACAGTGAAGATCCAGGAGCTCCTGTTATTTACAGCATAGATACATCCTGACTCTTCCCATTTCTGAGCTTTCTCTAAATCTTTTTATCTCGTTATTTCATGATATTCTTAACGTATAATAAGTATATAAATTATTTGGTATTAATACCTTCCTTTTATCACTGATAGTTCATTTTAACTACATCTCTACAAAGACTGACACCACCCTTATGGCAGAAAGTGAAGAGGAACTAAAAAGCCTCTTGATGAAAGTGAAAGTGGAGAGTGAAAAAAGTGGGCTTAAAGCTCAACATTCAGAAAACGAAGATCATGGCATCTGGTCCCATCACTTCATGGGAAATAGATGGGGAAACAGTGGAAACAGTGTCAGACTTTATTTTTCTAGGCTCCAAAATCACTGCAGATGGTGACTGCAACCATGAAATTAAAAGACGCTTACTCCTTGGAAGGAAAGTTATGACCAACCTAGATAGCATATTCAAAAGCAGAGACATTACTTTGCCAACAAAGATTCGTCTAGTCAAGGCTATGGTTTTTCCTGTGGTCATGTATGGATGTGAGAGTTGGACTGTGAAGAAGGCTGAGCGCCGAAGAATTGATGCTTTTGAAGTGTGGTGTTAGAGAAGACTCTTGAGAGTCCCTTGGACTACAAGGAGATCCAACCAGTCCATTCTGAAGGAGATCAGCCCTGGGATTTCTTTGGAAGGAATGATGCTAAAGCTGAAACTCCTGTACTTTGGCCACTTTATGTGAAGAGTTAACTCATTGGAAAAGACTCTAATGCTGGGAGGGACTGGGGGCAAGAGGAGAAGGGGACGACAGAGGATGAGATGGCTGGATGGCATCACTGACTCGATGGACGTGAGTCTGAGTGAACTCCGGGAGTTGGTGATGGACAGGGAGGCCTGGCGTGCTGCGATTCACGGTGTTGCAAAGAGTCAGACACGACTGAGCGACTGATCTGATCTGATCTGATCTACAAAGACTTTGAGTACTACAATTCCATCATTAAAAATAGGTGTGTCTTTATTTTTTACCTTTTTATTATGAAAATGTTAAAATAATATATTCAAAGTTTAAAACATATATAAATGAACTGCCATGTACCTATCAGCTTCCATAATTATCAACATTTTAGGTAGCAAATTTTTATTAACTTTACAGAATTACATTAGTAATTTTGAATTACGAATTCTTTACAAATTTGAAATGTTTGGGGGATAATTTATTATCAGTTATCAGGACAGTCTAAAAATGCCTGACTTTTTAAATGAATTTCTGAATTTTGCTTTGCTAACAAAGTTATACTTATATTCACAAAACAAACAAAACATTATTCAGGATTTTTAGGTAGGTTTCTATTTTGTTGGTAAAACATATCTGGTAATGCAAATGATACATTTTTGCCTTATTTCAATTAATTAATAGTTAAAGTATTATACACTCAGAGATTGTTTATTTTCTTTAAACTTGAACCTCACCTTCGACATTTTTAAGAGAATATTTGTAATAAGTTTTCTGGTTCTAAATGTTTTATAGGAAATTTTTTGAACTTGTTATTTTTTATTACGTACATCTGTATAGGACGGGGGAGCCTGGTGGGCTGCCGTCTATGGGGTTGCACAGAGTCGGACACGACTGAAGTGACTTAGCAGCAGCAGCAGCATGGGGCCCTAAGCATCTTGCAGCTTGGAGAAGATAAAAGCAAACAATGAACATTATTACTGCTAAAATTTAGGGCACATTTTTAGTATGCAGGAAGCAGAAGTATTACAAATTTCTCTATTGTATGTATTTGCCCAGCAGCCTTCTGGAATTATGGATTTCCCTGGTGGCTCAGACAGTAAAGAATCTGCCTGCAATGCAGGAGACCAAGGTTCGATCCCTGGGTCAGGAAGATCCCCTGGAGAAGGGCATAGTAACATACTCCAGTATTCTAGCCTGGAGAATGCTATGGACAGAGGAGCCTGGCAGGCTACAGTCCATGGGGTCTCAGAGTCTGACACAACTGAGTGACTAACCCACAACACACACACTTCTGGAATCAAGTATATAATAATTTTGTGATCTTACATTTATGTACATGCAATTGCATACATTTGAGAAAAGCACTAAGTAAGGATATCAAGAAATAAGGATGTTAAGAATACTAAGAAAGGATGAGCTCCAGTTCAGGATTTGCTAGAAAATAGTGGTGATTTTGACAAGTAACTTGGCCTCCCTGCAGCTCAGTTCTCTTATTTGTGAAGTGTGCAATTTAGATATATGACATTTAATTTTCTTTATAAAATTCTAAAATTTGATGTATAGATATCTTTTTTATAATGAACAAATAGACCTTTGTCTTTGTTAAATACTATATTGAAAATTCGGAGAAGGCAATGGCACCCCACTCCAGTATTCTTGCCTGGAATATCCCATGGATGAAGGAGCCTGGTAGGCTGCAGTCCATGGGGTCGCTAAAAGTCGGGCACAAATGAGCGACTTCACTTTTACTTTCACCTTCATGCATTGGAGAAGGAAATGGCAACCCACTCCAGTGTTCTTGCCTGGAGAATCCCAGGGACAGGGGAGCCTAGTGGGCTGCCGTCTCTGTGGTCGCACAGAGTCGGACAAGACTGAAGTGACCTAGCAGCAGCATATTGAAAATTAGAAAATCTTTCCTCCTCATAGCTTAGAATATTTGAGCTTCAAAATGATCATTTGTAGTATGTGTACTTAAGAAACTGATACTCAAATTATTTAGATATTTGGATTTGGACAAGATTTTCTCATCATTCTTGAGATGCTTTACTTGGCAAAATTATAAGAGCTCAGCAAAAAATAGAAAACTATTTTTTAAAGATTATCTCTTGCTTAGAATTTTACTTAAAAAAGATAGTGTCCTGGATTATTTCAAAAGCAAGGATTAGAACAATTATTCTGTGCAGGCAATAGGCATTCAAATAGACATTCATAGAGAACTAGAGTTAAAAAAATTCAGATAAACCTATTCATCTTAGCATTTCATTAAATGTTAATTCATGATTTTAAAGGAAAGTGTCTTTCAGCCTTTACAGAATTTTTGTTGTTGTTAAATAAGAAGCTTGAAAAACTTCATTTCATCTCCAGTGAAAAGTGGATCAACATCCAGTGTGTGCTGTGTAATGTGGTTCCACTTGCCAGCTGTGATTACTGAGACCTTGAAATGTGGTTCGTGCCAGAAAGACACTTTGTTTTTAAATTTAATTTAACTGAAAGATTAACGAAGTACATGTGAAAAAACTTGTAGGTGTGGTTCTATTTTTCCAGTTTTAAATTTTATGAAGTCAAATACATGTTAAATATTTCTGATTAAAATGTAGTGCCTTGACTTCCCCTGTGGCTCAGCTAGTAAAGAATCTGCCTGCAATGCAGGAGACCTGAGTTCAATCCCTGGGTTGGGAAGATTCCCTGGAGAAGGGAAAGGCTACCCACTCCAGTATTCTGGCCTGGAGAATTCCATGGACTGTATAGTACATGGGGTCATAAAGAGTCGGACACGACTGAGCGACTTTCACTTCTGACTTCTTAATAGAGATGTAGAAAATGCAAAATACACACACACACACACACACACACACACACACAGGGCAAATTATACCATATTAAAAAATTGACTACATGTTGTAATGATAATATTTTGGATATATGGGTTAAAATATATCATTAACATTAATTTTATTCCCTTTTATTTTTTTTAATATGACTACTAGAAAATTTTAAATTACTTCTGTGACCCAATTTATATTTCTATTGGACATTGCTGGTCTGGAGCATTAAGTCATTTGAGGAGAATAGTTTTTCAGCAGCATCAGTTCCTGCTAAATTTAGTTATATAACACTCAATTTGGGAGTGATTGAATAAAAATAAAGAACACCTGAGCTTAGATGAAATTATCTTTGTTCATCAGAAAAACTAATTAGATGTATTTGAGGTTTTGTTTCTATTTCTAGAGAATAAATATAGAATCACTAGCTGAATTTAAACTATATCCAGAATTTTAGCATTGGGAAAGACTTCATCTTATCCAAACTGTTAATTTTACACAGAAGAAAGTGATCTTGTATTTCCAAGGTCATTTAGAAAGTTTATTGTTCAAATATAAAGCAAAATCTTGAGGCTCAAAGGGGAGGATATATATATAGCTGATTGTTGTGCAGAGAAACCAACACAACATCATAAATCATACTCCAGTTAAAAATAAATTTTTAAAAAAGTAAAATCTCTAAATTTAAAATCAATTTTGCATAATTTTGAAAAAGTATAAGGGAATCAAGTATTCAAAAATAATCTTTAAAAAAAAAACCCAAAAAACTATCCAGCCAAGTTCATCAGAAAAAGTTTTTCTTAAAATTCTCTGAAAGTCCTTTCTGTGCATAAATAGTCAAAACAACAGTTGGCTTTAGAAAAAGAAACATCTGCCTCTCAAAGATGTTTGTTGGTTTACTTACTTTACAATTAACCAGTGTTCTTTCCCACTTTTCTCAAGTCTTTTTGAAAGACAATCCTTTCCCATGAGAGTCAATATGTAATATGGCTATCCATCAGAATACCAGTGGCTTACAAAGGGTTAAGTTTGGGAGCAAACTTAAGGCCAAACTGAATTTAAAAAGTTGCTGATGTCAAGGTTCAGGTCTCCTGGGGGAAGCAACACACAGGCTGCACCATTGACTTGCCAATTAATCCAAGGAGCTGTATAGCCATTAGTTCAGGAAAGAGACGCTTGCTTGACCACTTGCCTAGAGGTAAGAGCTAGGTTTGCAGCTGCCAACCATCATGATGACAGAAATTAATGGGGGGAGAAATTAGGAATAAGAATCTAAGTATTTCATTGTCTTGGCTTGGCTTCAAAGGAAGACCCTAGCATCAAACTAACCATGGGATCCTGTGCAATGCACTGAATATTCATGATAAAAGTCTTCAAAATATAATGTTGTAAGTATCTTTAAAATAGCATCAAAGTAGGCACATTTTATAAATTCTTTCACAATTCTTGCACAATTCTAAAACCTTCAAATTGACCTGAAAACTAAGTCCATATCACTTTACAGAGTTATAAGTGTTACATAGTAAACATGTCATCCAAATCAAAGATGGCAAATTTGATGAAGTTATTAAAACTCTGTGTGTTTATTATTATTTGTGCACTAGTATCACATTCATTTTTGTTGTATTCACCTATTTTCTTGTACACAGTAAAGTCTGCTGTTCAGGATTTTTAAAACTGCTACATGATTAAACTTTCCCTGGGGATTTCCAAATAAGAAATGATGTATTGAAAATCACTGTATTTGATTGTGTCACTGAGAAATTGTTAGCAACACATACCTACACTGAAATTAAGTAAGAATATCCTGGATATGCCCTTTGAGGAGGTATTTCACAGTAACTCATAGGAAAAAACAAACTCAGCTGAAAGTGTAAACTAAATAGTTGAAATCTCAACTCTGTTATTGTAAATGTACTTCAGCAAAATCACAAGAATACTGGGTCATGAAATGCAACAAATCAAGTCATTTAAATTATACTTTAGAAAGTATTTATGGCTGTCCCTTACCTGCAGTTGCAGAAATAGCACCATAAAATTAACATATTATATTTAATACTGAAAATGTTTTCTGTCAGAGATGAATTGCCTTATTATACATTATTTCCTATCTAAACTGGTTCCTGGTGCAATACTCAGGGGATGAAATCCAGGCCCCATAGAATCTAGTTGGGTACCACCTTGTCTCACGTCACCCTTTTTGCACTGTATCAGAACTAAAAGAGTCTCGAGCAGTCGACAGCTTCATCACTGCTTCCAAGTTCAGGTTGGCTGGGCTCCCAAACCTCTTGGGGTATGTTGGCTGCCAAAGCAAATTAGTCTCACTTTATCTTTGGGGCAGTGACTTTGCTAACTTTATTGGCTGTGTGGGGCCTAGGCCTTCCAACATAAGCAGATGACATATTATAAAGAAGTGTAGTTAAGATATTGATCTACCCAAAAATGGTACTATTGAAAGAATAATTAGAGAAGTTATGAGGGAAGAATAATCCAGTTAGAAAACATAAAACGCAGGGCTTAAAAGTATAGTTAAAGTGGCCAACAGAGTAGAATAGCTTTAATATAAGGAAACACTAACATTAGCCCTAAATATAAAAGCTGGAAAATATTACTGCCATTGATGAAGCAAATGAAACAACAAATTATATCGAATATACATTATTAAATAGATGTTTTTAAAAAGATGGTAGAGGGAGGAAAATAGAATGGAAGAAGCAATCAAATGTGGAAATCAAAGAAAAATTGAACAGGTGAATAAAGTCAATAAAAGACTTCATGTGAAACAGCAACATCCACTCAGATAAAAAGGTTCTAGATAAATTTCCAGTACCAGCCTTCAGTCTCTCAAGTTAGTGAGAAAAGTGAAAGTTTGTTTATTTGTGTATGTGTGTTTACTGGTAAATAAGACAAGAGAACTCCTCATTTATTTCATATATGAAATTTCTGGGAAAGAGATGGTAAAAGATATACATTTTTTAAAGGTGTATCTCAAGTTGTACTGATTCCAGAAATGACTAACGGTGGACAGCTTTTCTCCCTGTTAGCAATGTTCCCTATAAATCAAGGACAAAAGTTCAGATGGCCCAATCACCATATATTCTTATTTGGTAGATCTGTGATGTCCCAGGGCAATTTCCTTTCTAACAACACACATCTCTAGTAGCAAGAGAAGACACTTTCTTAGGTATCACTGTGGCCCCAGAAGACTAAGCACCACTTGAAACAAAGTAAAAGTGTTACTTGCTCAGTCATGTCTGACCCTTTGAGACCCCATGGACTGTAGCCCAGCAGGCTCCTCTGTCCATGGGATTCTCCAGGCTAGAATACTGGAATAGGTTGCCATTCCCTTTTCCAGGGGATCTTTCTGATCCAGGGATTGAAACTGGGTCTCCTGCATTGCAGGAGAGCTCTTTCCCTCTGAGCCACCAGGGAAGCTCCAAAGCACCACTTGGCATATGATAAATACCTAATAAATAGCTCATGAATGAATAGTTTTGAAAAAAAACTACTATTGATAGGATAAGTGAATAAAGTACTCATGATTCCAAAGTAAATTGTCCATGAACCAAGCTTTGAAAAACAGGGATCAGGAGTCTTCTTTATCCTTCTTTATTTTTGGAGAATAGTGAAAAATAATATTTATTGCCATAACAGAAACTGTTTAGAAAGTATGATTTGCAATCTATGGCATCTAGTTGCTTGAGATAATTCTGATTTACTGCTCCATATTTCAAAAATAATTGGAATCTAGGCAATGATTTCTATAGAGACATTTCCTTCCTCTCTGATGAAACATTATTTTTTTTTCTCAATTGGTAACTCAGACATTAATGCTAAAGTTAATTGGATAGAGGATAACTTGCCTAACTCTGTAATGATTCCTCAGTGTCAATCTTTTCATCTCCATGGTTATTGTCATGGATTCTTTGAACTCCATGCCTATGTTGACAAGCAAAAAATTAAATAAATTCAGTGATAGTAACTAAGCACCAATATGACAAGTTAATAGTATGCTTACTTATATGGTCTGCTCATGATTACTGATCTCAAATATCATTTTTCATTCTCAGTGAAAGGTTAGGAAATGAGTCAGGTAAAAGCAGGACTTCTGGAAAGGATTCCAGAAGTTTTGAATGTGAGGACTTAATATTCTGTCAAGTTGCATTTATGATTTAAGATACAGAGGATATCAAATGCTAAGGGTCATTTTAACCTACTGATTAGATCTGCTTGTTAGTTGAGACAAACTTCAATAACAATGAACCCAAAAATTGACTCCTACTATAAACAATATTGGTCTAGGAATTATTTTAACTGCAAAAGCAAGACTCATTCAAAGTGACAACAATGAAGAAAAACTAGTTGATTTTCTACTTGTATGTTTTTGACAGACAGCCAGAAGTTAATCTATCAAAAACAATCCCAGGCCACAAATTAGCCTAGTGTCTTCCTTCTTTTCATTGCTGCCTTTCCTGGCTTTGAAAATCACCCATAGGAACTGAACGGATTTGATTCATAACTGCAAAATCACTTAGCACATGTCATCCCATTGGAGATGAAATATATCACTCAGTTCAGTTCAGTCACTCAGTCATGTCCAACTCTGTGACCCCAAAGACTGTAGCACCCCAGGCCTCCCTGTCCATCACCAACTCCCAGAGTTTACTCAAACTCATGTCCATTGGTCATCCAACCATCTCATCCTCTGTCGTCCCCTTCTCCTCCTACCTTCAATCTTTCCCAGCATCAGGGTCTTTTCAAATGAGTCAGCTCTTCCCATCAGGTGGCCGAAGTATTGAAATTTCAGCTTCAATATCAGTCCTTCCAATGAATATTCAGGACTGATTTCCTTTAGGATGGACTGGTTGGATCTCCTTGCAGTCCAAGGGACTCTCACCCTCTCCTTCCCTCTCCCATGTCCATAAGTCTATTCCTTATCTCTGCTTCTCCACTGCTACCCTGTAAATAAATTCTTCAGTACCATTTTTGTAGATTCCATATATGTGCATTAGAATATGATATTTATCTTTCTCTTTCTGACTCACTTCACTGTGTATAATAGGTTCTAGGTTCATCCACCTCATCAGAACTCACTCAAATGTGTTCCTTTTTATGGCTGAGTAATATTCTATTGGGTATATGTACCACAACTTCTTTATCCATTCATCTGTCGATGGACATCTAGGTTGCTTCCATGTTCCAGCTATTGTAAATAGTGCTGCAATGAACAATGGGATACATGTGTCTTTTTCAATTTTGGTTTCCTTAGGGTATATGCCTAGGAGTGGGATTTCTGGGTCATATGATGGTTTTATTCCTCTGACTAGACATTTTTTAGTATATAAAGCTATTTTTTTAAATAAGGAGTGTAACCAACAGTAATAATTAAATTTAATTTCTATTTCCTTGAGATAATGATAACACTACTAACAAAAATGAGAAATTAAGGGAAACAAATGAATTGATGGTTTTAAAAAATGATTTCATTTAAAACATGAAATTAGAAGTCATACAAAAATATCTTCCTCCCAAATCTTTTTTATTCTAATCCAGATCCAAGTACCTTTTTGATATTTCTTCTCTGGTGTCCTACAATTAAAAGTTACTCTCCAAGAGGAAAATTTACTCATGTTCTCCTCCTGGCTGTCTACTGAAGTTGATAATTCAAAGATGGCAAGTTAGGAAGGGAGTTGCCAGATCTAGCAAATAAATTTGAATTTCAGGCAAATAATTTCTTATTATACATATGTCTCAAATATTACAGGAAACATATTCATACTAAAAGAAAAAATCACTGTATATCCGACATTCCAGTGTAACTGGAAGTATTCTGGCAGCCCTATTTAGAAGTCAGGATTTTATCTTTACCTTCTTTCACTTTCTCTCACTCCCTGTTCAATATCGCTCCATCACCTGGCCCTGATGGTTTTATCCCCCATCAAGCTCCTCTTAGGTACACCACACAGTAGTTCCTTTTCCATCTCTCTGGCCTCCCTCAAGTCTTTTCTCCAATCTATACCTAGCGTGGTATTTTGAAAATTAATATATCTATCCTAACACACCATCCCTCAGACTGCTTGAAAATTTGCTCCTAAGATAAAGACAAAATGTTTTGTGACAGCTGACAAAGGCTAGTAAGATCTGACCTCTCCCGACCAGCATCCTCTCACACATGCTCAAGCCACACTGGCCTTTTTAAGAGATGAACAGACAAGGACATTTCCATAAAAAAATTTTTAAACTGATTTTTCCACAGTCTGGAACACTCATCTCTCTCCTCACCCAGCTAACGTTCACTGCCAGTTTTTTAAAATGTCGGTTTAAGCATCACTTCTCACAGCAACTTTCCCTACATCAGATCTTCTTATTACATGCTCTCACATCATTCCCACTTGCAATCTTCCTGACAGATTTAATTTTACATTGATGTGTGTGATTATTTGAATTTTTATTTTCTAGGAAGAATTGAGGCACCATGGTGACAATGACTATGTTGATTTTTCCTCATATGTGTATCTCCAGAATTAACCTGGTGTGAGATATATACTTACCACTGAATACATACTAGATGACTGAATAATGTCTAGTGGACATTTGGATAAAGGACTTAGCACTGACAAGGAGGGATAGGGAGAGATCTGAAATAAATTATTCCATTCAGTTCAGTTCAGTCGCTCAATCGTGTCTGACTCTTTCCAACCCCATGAACAGCAGCACACCAGGCCTCCCTGTCCATCACCAACTCCCGGATGACCTAAACTCATGTCCATTGACTCAGTGATGCCATCCAACCATCTCATCCACTGTCGTCCCCTTCTCCTGCCCTCAATCTTTCCCAGCATCAGGGTCTTTTCAAATGAGTCAACTCTTCACGTCAGGCGGCCAAAGTATTGGAGTTTCAGCTTCAACATCGGTCCTTCCAATGAACACTCAGGACTGGTTGGATCTCCTTGCAGTCCAAGGGACTCTCAAGAGTCTTCTCCAACACCACACTGCAAAAGCATCAATTCTTCAGTGCTCGGCTTTCTTTACAGTCCAACTCTCACATCCATACATAACCACTGGAAAAACCATAGCCGTGACTAGACGGACCTTTGTTGGCAAAGCAATGTCTCTGCTTTTGAATATGCTGTCTAGGTTGGTCATAACTTTCCTACCAAGGAGCAAGCATCTTTTAATTTCATGGCTGCAATCACCATCTGCAGTGATTTTGGAGCCCCCCAAAATAAAGTCTGACACTGTTTCTACTGTTTCCCCATCTATTTGCCATGAAGTGATGGGACCAGATGCCATAATCTTGGTTTTCTGAATGTTGAGCCCTAAGCCAAATTTTTCACTCTCTTCTTTCACTTTCATCAAGAGGCTCTTTAGTTCTTCTTCACTTTCTGCCATAAGGGTGATGTCATCTGCATTTCTGAGGTTATTGATATTTCTCCCTGCAATCTTGATTCCAGCTTGTGCTTCCTCCAGCCCAGAGTTTCTCATGATGTACTCTGCATATAATTTAAATAAGCAGGGTGACAGTATACAGCCTTGACATACAGCATTGAACCCTGCTTCCATCACCAGTCCCATTCACAACTAGGTGTTTTTTTTGCTTTGGCTCCATCCCTTCATTCTTTCTGGACTTATTTCTCCACTGATCTCCAGTAGCATATTGGGCACCTACCGACCTGGGGAGTTCATCTTTCAGTGTCCTATCATTTTGCTTTTTCATCCTGTTCATGGGGTTCTCAAGGGAAGAATACTCAAGTGGTTTGCCATTCCCTTCTCCAGTGGACCACATTCTGTCAGACCTCTCCACCATGACCCGGCCGTCTTGGCTGGCCCCACATGGCATGGCTTAGTTTCATTGAGTTAGACAAGGCTGTGGTCCTTGTGATCAGATTGGCTAGCTATCTGTGATTGTGGTTTCAGTCTGTCTGCCCACTGATCCCCTCTCTCAGTGCCTACTGTCTTACTTGGGTTTCTCTTACCTTGGACGTGGGGTCTCTCTTCACGGCTGCTCCAGCAAAGCACAGCTGCTGCTCCTTACCTCTGATGCGGGTAGCTGCTCTCGGCCACCCCCTAACCCTAACCCCCATGTGTATATGTGCTCAGTTGTCTCAGACTCTTTGTGGCCCCATGGACCGCAGCCTGCTAGACTCCTCTGCCCATGGGATTCTCCCAGGCAAGAACACTTGAGTGGGGTGCCATTTCCTACTCCAGGGATCTTCCTGACTCAGGGATTGAACCCATGGCCCTTGGGTCTCCTGCATTGTGGGCAGATTCTTTACCACTAGCACCACCTGGGAAGCCAAGATTTGGTTAAAGTTAGTAAAAAGAGAAGAGGAAATGTTGATTATTTAATCATGAAGATTATTTATATTCAAGAGTCAAGTAATTGGTTAAAGACTATGGGGGGAAACGGAAACAGGAATAATCAGACTAAGGAAGCAAAAGAGTAAAGTAGGGGTTAGTCAGCATTTTCAAACACTACAGAGAGGAAGAAGAATTGGTACTAGATAGAATAAAATGCCAACTGCAAAAGAGTAAGGAGTAGAAGATGGCCATGCAGGCAATGAGGGTAAGCAACTATTTTGAAGATACATCCCTGAAAATTTTCATATTGCTGAAACTAGTTTCACTTAAAATTTAAAAAGAAAACAAATAGTTGCTGTATGTAAAAGCTATGCACATGATTTTCTGTAATAGTTAGGTGTTCAAATAGGAAATTCTTTGTAATTATCAGAGTTTCCAAATACTTGAAACAAAAAAGAAAAATTGAACAGTTATTTAGTATACTCTGTGTGTGCAGATTAATACACAGGCATTTTCCTGTAGGAAAGAAATACCTGTCAGTGGTCAGTACCTAACAAAAGACATAAACCCATTTACCCTCCACTCAACAAAACCAGTTCAGTTCAGTTTGGTCACTCAGTCATGTCCAACTCTTTGCGACCCCATGGACCGCAGCACGCCATGCCTCCCTGTCCATCACCAAATCCTGGAGTTCACTCAAACTCATGTCCATTGACTCAGTGATGCCATCCAACCATCTCATCCCCTGTTGTCCTCTTCTCCTCCTGCCCTCAATCCTTCCCTGCATCAGGGTCTTTTCAAATGAGTCAGTTCTTCACATCAGGTAGCCAAAGTATTGGAGTTTCAGCTTCAACATCAGTACCCCCAATGACTATTCAGGACTGATTTTCATTAGGATGGACTGGTTGGATCTCCTTGCAGTCCAAGGGACTCTCAAGAGTCTGTTCCAGCACCACAGTTCAAAAGCATCAATTCTTCAGCGCTCAGCTTTCTTTATAGTCCAACTCTCACATCCATACATGACCACTGAAAAAACCATAGCCTTGACTAGACAGAACTTTGTTGGTAAAGTAATGCATCTGCTTTTTAATATGCTGTCTAGGTTGGTCATAACTTTTCTTTCAAGGAGCAAGCATCTTTTAATTTCATGGCTGCAATCACCATCTGCAGTGATTTTGGAGCCCAAAAAACAAAACCTACTTCTTTTCCATAAAAAAATGTTCTTCAGCATTTTGAAGAACACAATTAGAACAAAGGGTATTATATAAAAGTAAACTTTCATTAAAACGTGTTCAAAATTCTTGTAAAATAGTGAGAAAGACCAAGATGAATGTTTTTCAATCATTTAAAAAGCATACTACTAATAATAAATATGCAAAATAACAATAATACTAAAATTATAAATAAAAATATTTTTGTGTACCTACCTGAAATGTATTTGTTTTCAAAGATCCTAATATTGAGGTAAATATTTGCCCCATTCATGCATTCATGTTTATAATCCATTATAATTTTTGAAGAACCATGCTGTTCTTTCAGTTTCTTTCACAAGTTTTTCATGAACTATTATTTTCCTTTTGCTGTTTCATTTAATGTAATATATAACATCTAAGCAAAATAGATCAAAATTAGAAAAAATAAAAACAAAAATCACGAGCAATCAAGTGACAGATAATGTGTTATCGTAAGACATCTTTTTTCTCCCAATTCTTAATATAATTTCTCTGAGAATAAAAGGCAGAAATTTTTTTATACCTTGACAGTTTGGGCTGCTGTTCAATGTTGCCAGTGAAATGTTTAAATGACAGGGTGCTGTAGAAAGACATTCTTCATTCTTTTGTAAAGGGACCCACTCCTCACTAAAGCCCAATGGCTTTAAACGCAGAGGGAAAAGGCAGTGGACACGGTAGAAAAAAAAGAAAAAAAAAATGTTCACTTTGGAAGAGAGTGTCAAGTCTCCCTCAAATTGAACCAGAAATGAAAATTCAGCACTACACCATTTTTTACCCCTTTACATATTGTTATGTGAATGAAGAATTATTGCAGAGAAAAGCATCTTTACTTTTACTGCTATTGCCAGATGCCTTCTGTGAGTAAATATATCTTTCATTATAGTACTTCATATCGGCATTTTAAGATGAGCTTTTTAAAAAACTGTATTATGTTTTGAAAGTACATAATAACCATATTAAACAACTTTATTTTTCCAAGAATGGTGCATTTTGTAAGTGTTATCTACTGTAATCATTTTGCATTTAACATGAATTGAACAGACATTCTCCTTCAGATGAACTTTCTGGTGACAAACTTTGAAATTGACAGATTAAAGCTGATTTGGGGTTGTCAAAATACTGTATAGCTATCTGCACACACACAAAAAAATGCATACAATTTTACAGATGGTGGATTCCTAGTTTACATGGCAGCTATGTAAGTATACCTAATGCCAGTTAATTTAATAGTGTCACAATCTATCTTCCATGGCAGGTATAAATGACTTTTAGCACATCAATAACTAGTTTACAATGATGTCCCTTCTGTACTTAAGGTTTACCATTGATTTTGTATTTTGTGCAAAATAACACATATATCTCCATATTTTGTTGTAGGATGAGTTTTAAAATAAACCAAACATTTACAGACTTGAGGAATTCTATTTAAAATGGCAGACCTAGTCAATTATCAAATTATCTGCTAATTATACCACATGACAATAGGGATTCCAAGTTTATAGTTTCCTCTTATACAGATTAGCATTGAAAGTGAACATTCAAGAAGACTCTGATATGTAAATGAACCCATGCTAAAAATCTTCCTGAAATAGCTGCTATTATAATGTGGACAGTTCAATGATTTGGAAGGCATTCCACAATGAATATTAAATTAACTGAACAACTCCTCATGGCTGAACTAGTCTTTAGTAAAGGCTACTGATTTCATGATCACCATCAACATCACCATTATTATTCATAATAATACCTTAGATTTGTACAGCACTTTACAATCTGAAAAGCACTTTTACATGTAAAGTAATCCCTCTCCAATTTTAGTCCCTATTATGTGAATTTCAAATATATGCAAATTTATTTCTATATTTTTTTTGCAACTGCTAGAATATCAGTTTCTCTCACTTCTACTGAAGATCATTTTGAATAAGGAAACTGGGTGCTGGGAACTTCTGAAGGAAGTTAAAGTGGGTTGTCTAGAAATAGAGATTCTTACAATAGAATCTTTGAAAAGATAAAGAAAGGAAAGAAAAGGCAATTCAGATCAGAAAACCACATTAGATGAGAAAAGGAATAGATGGAAATAAAGAGGGCTGATGACAAGTGCTTTGGCAGAAAGTTATTTTGGGTGACATTTCTAAGACTATGTAACCCAGGATATAAGGGAGGCAGTTTGTGAAATATCTACTTAGTGATACTGAGGAGGTCATATAAAGTGAAACAGTATTTTTGCTTAAGCATCCACATTACTCTGTGTCCTATGCTTTCAAGCATGGAAGATGAGAATCAACAAATTAGAGTAATAAAAACACAAAAACATTACATATTTGTTGAAATAGAGAAATGAAAAAGCTACTCAGAATACTTGTTCTAGGAAAAATGGAAACCCCATGGACTATACAGTCTATGGAATTCTCCAGGCCAGGATACTGGAGTGGGTAGCCGTTCCCTTCTCCAGGAGATCTTCCCAACCCAGGGATTGAAACCAGGTCTCCCACGCTGTAGGCGGATTCTTTACCAGCTGAGGCTCAAGGGAAGCCCAAAATACGAGAATCTCCTTTAAACTTTAGAGGAAAGGACCTGAAAGGTTTTTTATCAACTATAATATGATAAATAAAAATTATATAGTACCCATTCTTACTACTTTAAAATGTGTAAGCTGTCATTGATATTTTTATAATGATATCTTAGTCTAATATTCCAGTTTGTTTTTATGTCTATATAATTTGAGTATATCTGCAACTCCAAATCTCTGTCCACAATCTCATTTTATTTTCCATTTCAACTGTTAATTTAAAACTATAGAGAAAATCTTAAGATTCACAACCATCTTTCAGCATAAAATTCAGTTTCTTATGATTTTCTCTATGGTTTTTAAATTGTAAATGAAAAGAATCTATAATAAAAATTATAAATGAATCTAGGAAGGCTACATTCAGATTTGATCTTCAATAGGTAGGGATTCTCATATTCTGATCAATAATGCTGCAGTAAACTCTTATATGAGTGGTCCCTGATGACTGAATCAAGCCTCTAGATATTCATACCTTTGTGTGGTATCCTACCACATTGAGACTGGATGTGGTCATGTGACTTGCTCTGGCCAAATAGCATGAAGCAAGCAGGGGCTTGTTAAAACACTATGGGCTTGCTTCTTGGATCAAATATTCTTGGAACCTGGAAACCATCATTCTTTGAGGTAGCCCATATGTCCAGCTCACTGGACATATGCAGTGGCTACTTGGAGAAGAAACTCAAAAGAGAGTTCACATTCACAGCCAATAATGTATACATATCATCTCATTCAAGTTATCTAACTATGTGACAACTTCAGTATTCCATGTGATTCCAGCTGAAGATTTTGACTTTTGTGGAACATTCAGTTCAGTTCAGTTGCTCAGTCGTGTCTGACTCTTTGCGACCCCACGAATCACAGCACTCCAGGCCTCCCTGTCCATCACCAACTCCCGAGTTCACTCAGATTCACGTCCATCGAGTCAGTGATGCCATCCAGCCATCTCATCCTCTGTCGTCCCCTTTTCCTCCTGCCCTCAATCCCTCCCAGCATCAGAGTCTTTTCCAATGAGTCAACTCTTCGCAACTGTATGCAAATAAAATACCATTTAAATCTCTGAGTTTAGAATGGTTTATCAAGTAGCCATAGAGATGTTTTACAGTGCTTGGTGAGTTTTGAAATGTAGATGATGATTTCTTTTTTTCTTTTTTTTTCCTGATTCTTTTTTTATTTTATTTTATTTTTAAACCTGAAACACTGTATTAGTTTTGCAAAAAAAAATCAGTAATTGTAGAGGCTGAATATTAATAAAAAACATAAAATGGTCTCTGACTTTTCAACATCATGCTCTAAAAACTGTACTTACTATTTTTACCAAAATATAAACTTTGGTTTAGTTTAAAAACAAAAAATGTATCTTGGTTACTTTATTTAGCATAAAATCTATTCATTCCTTTGATCTTTTTAATTTATAGGAAAAATACATTTCAATAATTCTAATGTTGACATGTCTTAATTCTTGTTAAGAACATCCTCTACTCCAAGAAATACAAGAGACTTAAATATGGTAAATTTTTGTGAAAAGAAAAATTGAAAAAATGACCATTTCAAACAATTCCATTAAGGTTTTAGACATAAAAAAATTTATCTTCCACTTGTAAAATACATATATTTATTCAATTTTATTCATAGTATTGAATTAAGATTTTGGTGTCCTATGTTTTCAAAGATACACTGATAGCAGATATGATTCAAGTGCAAATATTCTTGAATGATTATCAAATAACAGAAACTGTATTTGATCACATTCCCATTACTAGATAAATTGTAAAATTAGTGTTAAATTCTTCTACCAGGGAGGAAATATGATCCTAAATCATTATAATATAGCCAATATATTTTGACATGTATATAAAGAAAAAAAAAAACAATGATTTCTTTTTGCTATCTACATTTGCCATACACTTTCCATAATACAGAGAATAAAAACAGGGTGGGCTACACTTTACAAAAAAAATTTTTAAGATGGGAAAAGATTAGTGAAGGCCTAAGACTAAATGAAGGCTCCTGGTGGGTCAGTGGTAAAGAATCCACATGCCAGTGCAGGAGACACTGGTTGGATCCCCAGGTCAGGAAAATCCCCTGGAGAAGGAAAGGTCAACCCACTCCAGTATTTTTGCTTGGAAAATTCCATGGACAGAGGATCCTGGCAGACTACAGCCCATGGGATTGCAAAAGAGTCAGACATGATTTAGTGACTAAACAACAACAAGAAGACTAAAAGAAAATTTAAAAGATGGATTTCTGCTTTATAATGTCCTGAATCTGTAAGAATAACACAGAATTTAATTGTGGATAGAATAAGGAGTGCATTTTCACACACGTCCCCTACCACCTCCCCAAAATACTTGGGAATTTGTCATCCTTATTTCTCATTCGTTTACATTTGTTTTATGTTATTTATAATGCTTTGGGGAAAGCTGTGACTTTTGACAGTTGAAAGTGAACCAAGAAAGAGAGAGAAGAGGCTGCTGAATTTAGAAATATGAATTTAATCCAACATAAACTGAAGTAGCATTCAAATTCATATAATTTCACAGTAAAATTTTGCACATTCGAGGTGCTACCTATCAAAGAACATCTATATTCATCAGGATGTGTCTCATCACAGGTAAAAGGAGTGCATAGCTAGTAATCTCATCATTTGAAATTAAAATCAATTCATAAATAATGCAGATTATTTTCCTAAGAAGCTAAAGAAGCTGCTACCTTACAGCATAAAAGAGGTTTTAAACAACACTTTACAACAGTTAACTTTACTGGGACTAAGAATTCAGTGATTTTATGCATGAATCATTGATACTGTAGAGGCATCACATAGATATGAGGGCAATAGCGTAAATGCCCATATGTCAGTTCCATCATTTTGGATTCCTCCAACCTCACTACCCACTACATTGGCGAAATCAATGATGGGTGATCCATAGTCATCATTAAAACTGAAGAACAGATTAGATGACCTCAACCCAACCAATTTATATAATTTGAACCAGCCTTAATATCTTACACTTAGAAGACAGTTCCTACTTCATTTGGTTCAATTATTTTTGTGTGATGATATAGTACATACAAATATTTATCTACTGAATTAATGTTCACTGTATATTTAAGTTCTTAACTGTCAAATCAATATGTTCAACAGAATATATTTTTTCCATTTTTTGCTGTTACTTGACTGATATTTTTCAAGAATATTTGCAGCACATAGCCTCTAAGAATTAAAACTAATCAAAAATGTCTGACATTCTTCTTGCTTATCAGATTTGAGAAAGTAAATTAGTGACATATAAGCCTGTCATAGAAAGAATTATGTATCCTTAAAGTTTTATTATGAATTCGTACTCATTATAATATAAAGGTGCATTTTGTTAGTTTTTTCTTACATGACCCTGTGCAAAATTTAATGCATCTATAAATATGAACATACATACCATACATACAAATGTACAGAGCAACCTGGACTTGGGTGGTTTTAGGCTAATCTGTGGGAATACTAAGGGTGTCTTATGGTTATGCACTAAAGGCAGTGATAGAGGGTCAAAAAAAAGAAAAAAAAGCCAGAAGGAAGAATAAAAGAGGAGGGGCTAGAAAGACATAGTCCAGGGGGAAACCAGTGAAGTCTAGAAGCTATGTGTTAATTCAACACTGGAGGTGGGGGGCGAGTCAAGTAAGTAAGGGCGAGGAGATATTGTGAAAGTAGTGAAACACTGCCTCTGGGGTAAGAGAGGAGAAGAAACAGCCATAAAAATTTAAAGGGCACTAGAAATTTACTCAGATGCCAAAGGGAATCTGTGGAAGAATTTATTGGATTCTCTGCATGAGAAATTTAAAGTTCAAATACAGCATCTCTGGGCTTATTGACTGGTGTGCCAAAGAAATAGAATTTTTTTGTGTTTTCTCTATAGACAAACAGATGTATCACATATTCAAGAATAAACACAAACCCACATACTCTTATATACAACAAAATGATATATTTATGATAAAACAGATACAGAATTCTTATAATTTGAACTTGTTACATTAAATATAATTTCTACAGAAGTATTTATAGTAGATGATTCATTAATGCTACTTAAGAAACAAAATAGTTTATGTAGTGGAATATTCTATGTATTTATGAACCACTTAGTTCATTTGTAGTATTAACTACCATGTAATGGAAAACTTGTCAAGGCAAACATTGCAGAAAATTAAACAGGTGAGGAAGACTTTATTCAAGACTATTGAGATAAGCCAGAGGGATGGTATGGGGAGGGAGGAGGGAGGAGGGTTCAGGATGGGGAACACATGTATACCTGTGGCGGATTCATTTTGATATTTGACAAAACTAATACAATTTTGTAAAGTTTAAAAATAAAAAATAAAAAAAAGACTATTGAGATAAGCGGAGAAGGCCAGAGCTCAGTCTGAGCTCGATTCCACTTAAACAAAGAGAAGAATTTTTAAAAGCTGGGTGCAGGGACTCATAGGCCACCTTAAGTAATGGGGCTTACTCAAGGCTATGGTTTTTCTAGTAGTTTTGTACAGATGGGAGAGTTGGACCATAAAAACTGCCTGTCTCATTCAATAAGTATTTCTGAACACCTACCAAGATCCAATCATTCATACACAGATAAAATCTAAAATTTTAGACAAGATTAAGTTAGAGACTTAGTTAGAGACTAAGTTAGCCTTCTGACTCTTCTGTAAGAAAGCTAGCATATCCCAAACCCACCGCCTAAAATGGGATGAATGGAAAGCCACCCATTTTTCTCAGGAGATAAAGGTTGAGTCATATCCTATTTGAAGCTGCCAATGCCACCTATGCTGAATGGCTCAAAGTTCTTCTTAGCTTATAAGCGCCCTATTTTTAAAAACTGGTTTAGAAATCTAGGAAAATACCCCATAGTGAAATGAGGCTGAGTTGTTATTTTCAGGGACTAGGATCAAAGTCACACTATGGAAGAGATGTGCCTTTTTCATGAGGCCAGACTATATAGATTACTGTTCTTACTTTTAAGTGATTCTTGCAGAAATTAACCAGGGTTGCTGCTAGGTTGTTCAGTCTGTATCTTACTCTTGACAGAATAAGAGTTAATTTTAAAAAAAGAGGAGAAAGTCTGTAATGGAAGCCTATGACAATGGAGATCAAAAAAATACACAGGCATATTTTTGATGCAAGGAGGTCCTGGCAAAACCAAAAAATCAGAGGTTAGAGAGGGTCTGAGAGGAAGCACATACACATGCATACGTGTGTCGAGTTAGAGTTCAGGGTATGGAGGTTTGAGAAGCGCTGATGAGGATCTGGAAGGGAGACACTGGGTGTGGAGGGCCTCACTCTATGACCCTCACTCCCCTTTTTTGACACAAGAGAATGAATTAGGTGATGAAACAAATCTTGACCTCCTACTTTTGACACTCTGCCACATATGCCTGTCAGGGTCCATCTGAGTTTGGTTTGAAGGAAAAGATAGTTGGGAAACATGGTATCCACTTCTGATCACTTTGAGTAGCACTCTTTTCCAACAGGCACCCAGTAAAAAGGTTGATGTAAAATAAATAAAGACCCTGATGCTGAGAAAGATTCAGGGCAGGAGGAGAAGGGGACAACAGAGGATGAGATGGTTGGATGGCATCATCAACTCAATAGACATGAGTTTGAGCGAACTCTGGAAGATGGTAAAGGATAGGGAAACCTGGTGTGCTGCAGTCCACGGGGTGGCAAAGAGTTAGACACAACTGAGTGATTGAACAATAACAAAATAAATAATATGCAGGAGAATCTGCATATTTACTGGAGGTGTCTCCTAGAAAGCTCAATAATACAGGACACCCTATGCTACCAACGTTAATGAAAGATGAGGAAGGAAGAGTTAGCGAGGAATCCATAAGGGAATGATGCCTAAGATGCCCTGGGAACTTTTCAGCCTTTCCTTTTTCTCCTTTACCCCATTGTTTCTGCATTCTAGATTTTTTCACCTTCCTCTCAAACAGTAAAATAATACCTGCTAGCTGTTGATACGATTTAGACAAAGGGTACAAAAACAAATGATCTGTAGTTCTGGCCTTCTTGATTTATATTCCCAGAAGAGCTTGTTAACACAAAAGGACTGAGTTGCCAATGGAGGAAAAAGTGAGCAAGAAATGTGGCTCTTCTTTGCCCTGTCCCTTTTCCCTGTCTCACCTCCCCACCTCTTAATTCACCCAACAGACCCAGCAGGGGATTAAGATGCTTCTTAGCAATGCATCAGCACTTCCTCATGAGCCCAAGAGGCTGAGCACAAGAAATATGAAATTTCTGCATGGAAATTATACAGATGAAAAAAATTTCTGGCTGAGTTATTCAGAATTGTGTAATACAAAAGAAAATACAAAATTATTATTAAATGGATACATAAAATGCATTTGGAATAAAAAGTAAGTAAAAATAAAATGGGGGCTTGCCTGGTGGCTCAGTGGTTGAGAATCTGCCTGCAATCCAGGAAACATGAGTTTGATCCCTGGGTCAGGAAGATCCTCTGGAGAAGGAAATGGCAACCCACTCCAGTATCCTTGCCTGGGAAATCCCATGGTCAGAGAGCTTGGAAGGCTACAGTCTATGGGGAAGCAAAGAGTTGGACATGACTTACCGACTAAAAGCAAAAAATAAAAAAATCAGAAAATAAATAAATACATTCTTTCAGTAGTTCAAAAGGGTACAAACCCAGGTAGGAATTGAATGATTAGGAAATGCTTCCCTACAACATATTGACATTAATAGTTTAAGTGAAGCACTACAGAATCTATAAAACAGTATTACTGACTATCATTATCTTGTATTTTCATCTCACAAAAGCTAGTGTTAGTCTGTATTTTTGCTTTGATCTCATGACCAGCTCTTTTTTACTCAACTATTCATTCTATATCAACTCCTCTTAGTTATTCCAGCCTAATCTGGTGGAAACCTTAAGTAACCTTTAAGAAGCAACTGCACACTTGAACCAACTGTGAAATCAAATATCTTGTTAAGAAAATCGGTAAAATTAGATTTATTCCTTCTTATATCAATCACTATACATTGGTTATATGATGTTTGTCTAGAATTCAATATGCTACATTATCATGAAAGTCATTAAAGCTTTAAAAGTAAAAAAATAACAGCATTTTTACTACTGACTTCACTTTTTATAACTCAAAAGGAACTCATCTTTAAGGACTTTGGAAATATATCGACCAATACAAAACTGGAAGCATTTTATTCAAAAATATCTTAAGAAACTGCATAGATTTCATAAATGGCAAACATGTAAAAAGAAGTGTAGATGTATTAGGATACAACACAGCATATCAGAGCACAGATAGTTCTGAAATATTCATGCACAAACATCTTCAGACATTGCATGTTAAGAATGTCCTTTTATAAACTGAATATGTGCCAGCCATTATAAGTATCATAAAAACTCACTAAGTGTTTATGATTTCCCTTGAACTTTGTGCTATGTATACTCAGCCGCTCAGTCATGTCCGACTCTTTAGCAACCCCATGGACTGTAGCCCAACAGGCTCCTCTGTCCATGGAATTTTCCAGGCAAGAATACTGGAGGGGTGGCCATTTCTTTTCCAGTTTATCTTCCAGACCCAGGGACTGAACCCACATCTCCTGCATCTCCAGTATTGGCAGGTGGATTCTTTACCACTGAGCTACCTGGGAAGTCCACCTTGAACTTTACATATATTAAATAGTTTAATCCTTACAACCATCCAAAATGCTCAGTATTACTTTCCCCCTCATTTTGCATATAAGGAAACAGGGGTCTTGAGGGGTTAATTTAGATTCCCCAAATTCCCACAGTCAGCAAGTGGAGAAGCAGGGTTTCTAATCTAGTCAGTGGCTCCAGAATTCATGCTCTTAAGCACTATAATATTCTGCCTCTCATATCTCCTGGATACTAGACTTTACAGTAGGAGACACATGCCTACATGTGGGGAAAATGTAAGAAACTTTGCTAGATAATATAATATAGGGGATGGTAGTACAGTAATGGAAACAAAGAACATTAAAGAAAGTGGAATCCAAATGATAAATAGATTAGATATATTAATAGATATATTTCTTAGACAATGTTTTGTATTTTATCCAAAGGATAATTCAAAAGAGTCTGATGTAGTCAAGCTTGTATGTTTTACAAAACTCTGGCTAACATATATAGGACTATTTTAAAAGGCATTATGAAAGTCTACTAGACTTTCATTCATTTCTGGTCCATGGAATCTAAGCCCATAACAGGAGTTGAGTTAGATCATCTATAAAATTTTTTTCAAATCTAATATTCTATGTTTTCATAATAAAGGAAAATTTAAAAATATAATAAAGCCATTTAAATAAATTTCTGCTCTTATAATTGTATTGTTTGATAATTTTGTTTCTATGTAATATTTTAATTATAATAGAAATATACAAAATACTTGACTTTTAAATTTAGAGGTAAAGGTGAATATTTTAGGAAGAATATAATAAACAAGTAGATATTTATGTGAAACACTATATATGATGTTGAAAATATATATAAAATATTTATAAATTATGGTCTTTATGTTTTCAGGATTTTACAGTTGGAATGGGATTATTAGACCAACCAGCATGAAATAATAACAAACATCAGGTGGCCAAAGTATTGTAGTTTCAGCTTCAGCATCAGTCCTTCCAAAGAACACCCAGGACTGATCTCCTTTAGGATGGACTGGTTGGATCTCCTTGCAGTCCAAGGGACTCTCAAGAGTCTTCTCCAACACCACAGTTCAAAAGCATCAATTCTTCGGCGCTCAGCCTTCTTCACAGTCCAACTCTCACATCCATATATGACTACTGGAAAAACTATAGCTTTGACTAGATGGACCTTTGTTGGCAAAGTAATGTCTCTGCTTTTTAATATGCTATCTAGGAGTGGGTGTGCATAAGTGATCTACACGGAAACAGTCTGAACTAATGTGTGGAAATACAAGATAAGGCAATGTGTTTGACAAACAGAAATGTTGGATCACTGCAGTCAGAGGCATTAATTTCCCTCACACTTTAAAAATCACTGTGGAAATTATTCTCCTTTAAGATATTACTAAGTAAATAATATGATCTTTCATGACCGGTGCTATTCTCACCAGAGCCCAGATTGTGGTTGGATCAATAAGAAAAGTCCAGATAACACAGTCTCTTATAAGCCATGTTAAAGATAAGGACTAAATCCTGAAAGCTAAGGATCACTTACAGTTTTTAAGTAAAGAAATAATTAACCACTTTGGTTAAATCATGAGAGTAAAGTGAAGTGAAAATCGCTCAGTCGTGTCCAACTCTTTGTGACCCGATGGACTATATAGTCCGTGGAATTCTCCAGGCCAAAATACTGGAGTGGGTAGCCTTTCCCTTTTCCAGGGAATCTTCCCAACCCAGGAATTGAACCCAGGTCTCCCACGTGGCAGGTGGATTCTTTACTAGCTGAGCTGCAAGGGAATGCCTAAATCATGAGAAATGCTGTAGTAATCTAAGCAAGAGATGATGATGGTCTAGTCTCAGGAAGAAGAGAATAATGTATGGATTCAAAAAATACTTAGGGCTTCAGAAATATCCAGAACAAATGGATGAGAGAAGTGACATTCTCAGGTTTGAGCAATCTACTCATTGTGATTGGAAGCCTCACTGGGATTGTCATCACAGAAGGAAAACATGTTTGTGTGTGAGACATGATGAACTGCATGCTGGATAGGGTAAATATTTCCTGTCTATGGGACATCCAAGAACTGATACCCAAGAAGTCACTGAATACATTAGGAACTGGAATGCCAAAGCGTGAGCTAGATTGAATAAAGAGTGTTGGAAGTCTGGGGCATATATAGGGTCCATCTGTATTGAGTGTAGACAGCGGGAGAAGAAAATTTGCTTGATTAAGTGAGCAAAATTGGGCAAGTTTATAGAGGGCTTTGAATTTAGTTTGTACATAACTTGATGAGCAGCCATGGCGGAGGTGGGATGCATGAGAGTATAAAGAGAAACCCAGGAAGTTGGGACACAGGTTAGGAAACTGTCCAGTAACTGGGAACAATGATTTTGGCCTGCCAACTCAAAGCATGGGGCTATAACTGCAACTCAGCATGGCCCACAAGCCAAGCCACCTTTCAGAGCTTCATGAACTGGAGCGAACATGGGGGTCATGAGCAGAGCCCCTTATAAGGCTAGGGTTATTGCCACCAGGTGTGAATGTCCCAGAGTGAACCATAAACAGTTATGTTATCTTATCTACCATGGGAGCTGGTGAGAGATTTTAATTATATGTTCCAAACCAGGGACTTCATGACAATGCTTATGTGTATTACAATTACATAAATTGAATATCGGAAGAGCCTTAAATCTATTTATTGATTATCCCATGTATTTACAGTAGAAGCATGGACCATTCTGAGACAAAGCCATCAGTTCAGGGTTGTTTTGGACTTGGGAGGAGGGACAACATCTATAGTTCAGTGTGTCTGCCTCATGGGCTACCAAAGGGTGTGTGATTCTAGAGACAGGCCTTTTGAGAAGGCTCCTGATGTTTAGAGAAAGTTGGAAGCAAATGGACTCTGTTTCCCCTTTATTTTCAGAGGATGTCTCTTTTCTGCTAGAGAAAGGATTTCTTTGTAAGAAGAAATTTTAGGCAGAAATCAGAAGACTTTTTTACCTTGCCTGTGCCAATGTTGATCTATGTGCAACCTTACAGAAGTCACTTTTGACTCTAAAATTCAGCATTTCCATTTTTAAAGTAGAAATAATACTTTGTACCTCTCAGACACTGTGTAAGGTTCCATAAAATATTCACAATACTGTACAAACACAGAAAGATGAGCTACATATAAATTATCTTAAATAAGGTTTTCCTCTTTTACCAAAATCTACATTTCCTTATGTACTTAATTTTAAATTAAGCATGGCTTCTACAAATTTAAAGGGTATGTTTAATATTTCCTTCACAAAAAATATTGGAAGAAATGCAAAACCATCCCTCAGATTCTGTATTCGGTTTGGAAGCACATTCTACAAAAGAAAATATATTCTACACTCCCAAAGAGAATGCCAAAAGAACGAGTAAAGCAGTCATGCTGATCCTACCTTTTATATCAACAACAAGAGGAATAAACATTCACACTTTGAACCAGTTTTGAATACAAGAAAGCAGCTGGGGCCTCCACTGTTCTTTCATCACCTCAGGGTGTGACCTGATTATTCAGGAAAAAATCAAATTGACTCTATACCTTTGGAAAGATACATCTACAAAGGAAATAAATGAAAAACTGTAAATTATAGTTTCTCTACTTGAGCAGGCCAAATGATCCATCCTGATCTCAGGGAAATCTCCTATGCTCCAGGGGCGGAGCACAGTTTGTGTGTGAAAAGGATGAAGTTAAGTGAGAACAGCTGGTAAGTGTTTCATTCTCCCTGATACTTCTTTTTTCATTCATAGACATACTAAGAGATAAGTTGAAGTATTATAAATATCTACATCTAGAACTCTAACTCTCTATACATGTAATATATACTATTTGATATATATATATATATATATATATATATATATATATATATACACACCCACATATACACACACACATACACACACACATATGCCATGGGATATATGAGATATCTAGATATAAATAGGTATATAGGTATCAATAGATAGATATAAAGAGAGAGAGAGAAAGAATCCTCAGAGGATAAAAATTATACTTGTACTGATACAATTTTTAAAAGATTATTAATTATCAATAAATTTAAATCCTTTTTCCCCTTAAATCCATAATTTAAAACCACATATGTGAAAATAAAGTGATCTGATCAAAACTGTGGTTCTTTCTGTGGCTTGCATGGAAAGTATGCCTATTGGAAAACAAATGTCCTTATTTTCATATTCTAAGGTTCACATATTTTGAGTGTGCCAATAACACTCCATAGATCCTAAGAGGAGAAAGGAAACTCTTTTCTGGAAAAAAGATAAGAGCTCAGTTTAAAAACTCCCTCCCTACAACACTTGTTGATTCAAGTGGAAGGGCCTGGATTTCACAGATATTTGCATCTATGAATAATATTACACAAAGAATACCACCTTCTCCCATTTTCACTGTCTCTTCAAGTGTTGAGTGACTTGCCTGAGAAAATTCTAAGGTATAGTCTCAAATAATTTAATACTGCCCTCTAGAGGCATTATAATAGCATTAAATTTGATCCTTATGTGGTTTTATTAAATTTTATTTCTCTAAATTTAAAAACACAACTTTTAAAAAACCCAGGAAAGATTAACTAACATAAAGATTCCCTAAACATTATATCCATTTCAAATTCCATTTATCAAATTATGTATAAAAAATTTAGTAAAACTCAGTAATGAATATGGCCTCAAATAATCTTATAAAATATATAAACCCACTGGCCACATGGCAATGTGTACCTTGTATTCTGCTAGTTACTATGGGTTTTGTTGTGAAATCTTGAAGCACATGGAGAGGAGTGGCAAATATAAAGACACCTTCAGTGAAATCAGGAAATTTAGAAAATAAGAAATATTCCTTTGTCTCCAAAAAAAAAAAAAAGGTTAAAGCATCAATCCAAGAGCATTCTCTTCAGGATCTGAGTGACAGATTTGCTCAAAATATGAGTCTGCGACAAAGAACATCAAAGACTTTTAGGGATAGATACATAAATTAAGCAAAGTAAATTTGGATTTACTATAACAACAGTTATGAAGTGTATTCAAACCTAAGAGGATATTCAGGTAATGGGGTTTCTGTGAGGAAAACATCCAGGTAGCATGGACTTTAGATACTACTGAGAGGAAAGTGATAACTAAGAAATTTTGAAGAGCTTTATCATAAAACATTTGTGATTTGAGAACTAAAGACTAGGCATAGGGATCTTACTTTAAACGGGAAGTTTCCTGTTTTCTGCACAGGTCTGAAAGGGGAAATTTTACATTATAACTTTTGTGCTAGGAAGCGGTGTGCAAAGCCCGCTGTCTTTACTGTTGGCACAGAGAAAGCTCTTTGGAAAGAAAATGCAGTCTGTTTCTACCATAAGGATGGTTTTCTGAAGTGTTTATACTGAATGTGTTGGTTGTTATCAATATAAAGTAATAAATTACAAGTCTACTGCATGATATAGCAATTTTAAAGGAGAGAAAGTGTTGTTGGGAAAAAAATCACTTCAAAATTATCCGTAAAATAAATTACTTCCACTCATTTTTCCATCCTGTTGTTTGCCATCAGTGATCACTCCCATAACATAGAAGCCTTTCATTTTGTTTATCAAGAAATGTCAGGCACAGATTGACGTACAATTACAAAAGCAAATATTCAGAGTTTAATTTTGTCAAAGTTAAGCCACTTGTGCTAAATACAGGTATATGTTGAGGAAAGTTTACATTTTAAAATATGTTTTTAATCATATGGTCCCACTCTAGCAAAATCTATATAACTTATAACTTAAATTACACTCACACATACATGGGCTTCTCTTATGGCTCAGCTGGTAAAGAATCTCCCCGCAATGAGGGAGACCTGGGTTCGAACCCTGGGTTGGGAAGATCCCCTGGAGAAGGGAAAGGCTACCCACTCCAGTATTCTGGCCTGGAGATTTCCATGGACTGTCTAGTCCATGGGGTTGCAAAGAGTCAGACACGACTGAGCGACTTTCACATTCACACATATATGCACACTTGATTTAAATGAATTTCAGAAAGGAAAAAAAGAGCTTCATACTTAAAAGGACTAAATTATTAGACTGAATATGTGGCATTTTTGGAAAAATAGATTTGTAAGAAGATAAATTTTAGATTTTTGGCTAAAATATTTAGTTTTATAGGAAAACATCCAGGTAATACAAATATTAGTTTTAAAAGTTTAAAGTTTGGGACTTCCCTGGTGACTCAGTGGTAAAGACTCTGCCGGCCAGTGCAGGGAACATGGGTTCTATCCCTGGTCCGGGAAGACCCCTGCTGCTGCTGCTGCTGCTGCTAAGTCGCTTCAGTCGTGTCCGACTCTGTGCGAACCCATAGACGGCAGCCCACCAGGCTCCCCCGTCCCTGGGATTCTCCAGGCAAGAACACTGGAGTGGGTTGCCATTTCCTTCTCCAATGCATGAAAGTGAAAAGTGAAAATGAAGTCGCTCAGTCGTGTCCAACTCTTCACAACCCCATGGTCTGCAGCCTACCAGGCTCCTCCATCCATGGGATTCTCCAGGCAAGAGTACTGGAGTGGGGTGCCATTGCCTTCTCCAGGGAAGACCCCACATGCCTCCAAACGACCAAGCCCATGAACCGCAACTACTAAGCTCTAGAGCTGGGGAGCAGCAACTACCAAGACCCATACCCAGAGCCTTTGCTCAGCAACAAGAGGAGCCACCACAAGGAGAAGCCCATGCATCGCAACTTGAGAGTAGCCCCTACTCACCACAACTAGAGAAAAAGCCACAGCCATGAAGATCATCCTCAGCCAAAGCTAATTAAGTAAATAAATAAACAAAAGCTTCAAAGCCAGGCATTCATGTTTTCCCTCTCTCCTTTCTGGATTGCCTTAATTAACCACTCAATAAATATAGCAAGGTCTAACTAACAAAGTTTCAATAAATATAACATTAGACTTACTAAGGGAGGTTAGACTTAAACATACCCATATTATTTATATAGTAAAGTAAAATAACAAAGTTATAAATAAAAGCAACATGAGTGGTAAAGGATCAAAAAATTCTTTCAATTATTTTCAAGTAGGTCAGTATTAAGATGTAGGCTAGTAACTTTTTAAAAAATCAAAAACGTTTATTTTCTAGGAGTATAGTGAAACGATGCATATAACCACAAAGAGATTATGATGACAAAATGAACCAGGATTGTTGGACAGGTGTTAATATGTTGCTATATGCAAACAATTCTGAGGGTGCATGACACTGAGAAGACAATGGGAAAATGCAGATCAGAAGATCTGTGTTCATCCTGCATATATCCCAAGGGTTTCTTGAAGGGATAGTGAATAACATACTTCCATCAAGATATTCTAGGTCTTCCAAAATTATTCTTTAAATAATAAGACATATGAGGTGAAACTGCCTAAAGCAATCATTTTATGTGAATGAGATAATAAATTTTACCAGCCAGTCAAGATAAAAATCATTTATTTGAAAATCAAAATTTATTTCCACTTCTGGAAACAAAAGACAATAAAGACAACAAGATTATCAGGAACTGTGTATGTTGGAGGGTAGGGTGAGAGTTGTTGGTGTATGTCCTTGAAAGTCTCATTGATCAGATCAGATCAGATCAGATCAGTTGCTCAGTCGTGTCCGACTCTTTGCGACCCCATGAATTGCAGTACGCCAGGCCTCCCCGTCCATCACCAACTCCCGGAGTTCACTCAGACTCACGTCCATCGAGTCAGTGATGCCATCCAGCCACCTCATCCTCTGTCGTCCCCTTCTCCTCTTGCCCCCAATCCCTCCCAGCATCAGAGTCTTTTCCAATGAGTCAACTCTTCGCATGAGGTGGCCAAAGTACTGGAGTTTCATTGACACAGCTATTTAAAAAGAAGTGATGACATTTCAAATTAGATAGTATTATAAGTAAGCATAAAAATAAGTCGCTAATTCTGGAGTGATACTTCAAATACCGCAAATACACCTTTTTTTTCACTATAGCTAGCACACAAACAATACCTTTTTGTTAAAAAAATAGAATTAGAAGTTGTTTTAGGCACTGATTGTTTTATACTTTTATCTCAAAATTTGTGCACTAAGATCTTTTTGATTTATCCCTATACATTCTGAATATTAATAAGCAAAAAAGCATTCATTTAATCAAATAAATGATTTATATAGTATCTTAAAAGAACAATTCATTGACATATTTTGTATGTTGTTAAATTTTGAAAAGTATTTGAACTCTTTCTTTAATACTGATCACTATGGTGTCTTTACGTCTTGTTCTTCAGTGTCAGCTATAAAGCTTTCTCATCCAATCTAATATCCTTCAGATCTTTTCTTCCCTTATAAACAAGTATAATTTTTATGTAGGATTCCTCCCTTGTTCCCCTCTGTTTCACCTGTTGCTATATGTAGGTTCTTATCTTGCTTTTTCAGCTATGGGACTCACTGTATTATTATGAGCCCCTATGCAGCCCCGGACATCCAAGCTCAAATTCTGGATCTGCCGCTTGCCTAGGGGAAAGCTGGCAAGTTTCCTGAACTCTCTCAGCCTCAGAGCTACTCTGCAGATTAAATCAATATATGGATGCTAATAAAGTATTCCTTCCTATTTTATGACAAATACAGCTGTGTGATGGCTAAAAACATGGTTTGCTTTTCAAAAATATTGTAATAAGTGCTATTTGACTTTTTATAATCTTAGTTTATAGCTCTACATGACCCTTCTTTCTAAGGTCACTGATGTCCTCCTAAGATTCAAATGTATATGGTTTAATAGCATCTGACTCATCATTTCTTAAAATCCTCTCTTCTCTTGACTTCCATGAGATCACTCTGTCCTAGTTTATATTTTCAACCCTAAAAGATTCTTCTCAGTCTCCTTGTCCTCTTATGCTCAGTGCCTATTCTTACTTTATGTCCCTATGTTTTTTGCTGTTGTTATTTTCCTGAATGAGTTTTCTTCTACTACTACTAGCCCTTTCCCTAGAGTGCAATAACTAGCCCAAATTTCTTGCCTGATTTTCAGCCTCATAAAAGTATCTACTGACCCTCTGCATGTATATGTGCCTGCAGATACTTCATATGAAATATGTCTGAACTCAATTATCCATATCCCATGAAGTTGTCTCTTCTGTATTTCCAGTGTCTCAGAATGGCACCACCAACCACCCA
Organism: Bubalus bubalis; assembly: GCF_019923935.1. Classification (NCBI taxonomy): domain Eukaryota; kingdom Metazoa; phylum Chordata; class Mammalia; order Artiodactyla; family Bovidae; genus Bubalus; species Bubalus bubalis. Next base: position 19,214,401 of record NC_059165.1, read on the forward strand.
ATGCAAGAAGAATCCTAGGTTCCCTGTCTCATCTTCCCTCTGTACTAATCAGGGTTCTCCAGAGAAATAGAACCCAACAGATGTATAATATGGAGAAAGATGCATTTTAAGGAATTGGCTCACATGATTGCAGAATCTTGGCAAATTCAAACTCTGCAGGGTAGGCTAGCAGGCTGGAGACAAAGGCAATAGTTGTGATTCAAGTCCAAAAGCAGTCTGTTGGCAGAATTCCCTCTTCTGGGAAGGTCCGGTTTTTTTTCTATTAAGATCTTCAGTTGATTGAATGAAGCTTGCCCACATTACAGAGGATACTCTGCTTTCCTCAAAGTCTGTTGATTTAACCGTTGCTGCTGCTGCTGCTAAATCACTTCAGTCGTGTCCGACTCTGTGCGACCCCATAGACTTCAGACCACCAGGCTCCCCCGTCCCTGGGATTCTCCAGGCAAGAATACTGGAGTGGGTTACCATTTCCTTCTCCAATGCATGAAAGAGAAAAGTCAAAGTGAAGTCGCTCAGTCATGTCCTACTCTTAGCGACCTCATGGACTGCAGCCTACCAGGCTCCTCCGTCCATGGGATTTTCCAGGCAAGAGTACTGGAGTGGGGTGCCATTGCCTTCTCCAGATTTAAGCATTCAGTTCAGTTCAGTTGCTCAGTTGTTTCCGATTCTTTGCAACCCCATGAATCGCAGCATGCCAGGCCTCCCTGTCCATCACCAACTCCCGGAGTTCACTCAGACACATCCATCGATCAGTGATGCCATCCAGCCATCTCATCCTCTGTCGTCCCCTTCTCCTCCTGCCCCCAATGCCTCCCAGCATCAGAGTCTTTTCCAATGAGTCAACTCTTCGCATGAGGTGGCCAAAGTACTGGAGTTTCAGCTTTAGCATCATTCCTTCCAAAGAAATCCCAGGGCTGATCTCCTTCAGAATGGACTGGTTGGATCTCCTTGCAGTCCAAGGGACTCTCAAGAGTCTTCTCCAACACCACAGTTCAAAAGCATCAATTCTTCAGCGCTCAGCTTTCTTCACAGTCCAACTCTCACATCCATACATGACCACAGGAAAAACCATAGCCTTGACTAGACGAACCTTTGTTGGCAAAGTAATGTCTCTGCTTTTGAATATGCTATGTAGATTGGTCATAACTTCCTTCCAAGGAGTAAGCGTCTTTTGATTTCATGGCTGCAGTCACCATCTGCAGTGATTTTGGAGCCCCCCAAAATAAAGTCTGACACTGTTTCCACTGTTTCCCCATCTATTTCCCATGAAGTGATGGGGTCAGATGCCATGATCTTCGTTTTCTGAATGTTGAGCTTTAAGCCAACTTTTTCACTCTCCACTTTCACCTTCATAAAAAGGCTTTTTAGTTCCTCTTCACTTTCTGCCATAAGGGTGGTGTCATCTGCATATGAGGTTATTGATATTTTCCAGGCAATCTTGATTCCAGCTTGTGCTTCTTCCAGCCCAGCGTTTCTCATGATGTACTCTGCATAGAAGTTAAATAAGCAGGGTGACAATATACAGCCTTGACGTACTCCTTTTCCTATTTGGAACCAGTTTGTTGCTCCATGTCCAGTTCTAACTGTTGCTTCCTGACCTGCATACAAATTTCTCAAGAGGCAGGTCCGGTGGTCTGGTATTCCCATCTCTTTCAGAATTTTCCATAGTTTATTGTGATCCACACAGTCAAAGGCTTTGGCATAGTCAATAAAGCAGAAATAGATGTTTTTCTGGAACTCTCTTGCTTTTTCAATGATCCAGCAGATGTTGGCAATTCTTTATCTAAAAATGCCTTCACAGAAACATCTAGAATAATATATGACCAAAGACGTAGATAAAGGGGTCTAGCCAAATTGACACATAAAATTAACCATCACACTCCCTCATCACAAATTCCTACCTATTTTACCTATTTGTATCTATCAACTTTATCAACTGTCTTCATCCACTCCCTTCTTCTGGAAGCCCATGCTATCATCTCCTGCTTGACTATAGCAAGAGTGTCTAAAATCTCTGACCACAACCTTTTCCCTCCCAGTCCATTTTCTATATTGAGGAATGACCACCATAGTTGTCATTTTTAAGTACTAAATTCTGATTATGTTAACAGCATGCTTAAAATTACTAAATATCTTTCCTTCACTTTCTGGAGACTCCATCCTCATAAGGATGATATATAGGTCACTCATGATCAGATATTTGAATTTATTCCATTCTTGCTTCCCATCACTCTTCCACAAACCCAGGACTCCAAGTATAGTAAGTTACTTGCTGTTCAATAAACAAATCATGTTGTCTTATGTATTCATGCATTTCTAAATGCTATTCTCTCTATTTAGACTATTTGTCTAGTTTTCCTTTCTTTGATTGGGTCTCATTTTTGCTTTAAGACTCAGCTCAGTCACCAGCTTCTCGAGGAAGGTTTCACTGATGTCACAGGAGTGCGATAGCTATCTATTCACTGCTCAACAGGAACAGCCTATGTTCTATTGTTAACTGAGTTAATACATGAAAAATGCTTAGAACTCACTTTGGCATATAGTAAATGCTCTCTGTAGTTAGTTGCTATTATTTTTAACAGTAATAATATATTTTATAACACATTAAATTGTAAGTGCTAACTGATTTGTCCATGTCTCAAAAAATAAAGAATAATAAATTTACACTTGTAAGTCCCTAGCTCTTAGCACTGTGCCTGACTCATAGTAAGTAATAAATAAGTGTCACTGAAGGAAATAATACTTTAAATATTAGAAATATATGATGCTTCCTGCAAAAAAAAAAAAAATTCCTTGTACAAAAAATTTCAGATACAATGCCAGATGTTCTAAACATCAAACAAGAGTAGGGTAATTTGTCAATGTAATTTTACTAAAAGCCTTCATAAAAATTAAATCAGAATTCATCACATATTTATAGATGTTTTGACATTATCTTCTGCCAATCATATATATATGGTATGTGTGAAGTGTTACTAAGAATACTCCAGGACATGGTTACTGAATGAAATGTCATTAAAATTATTTTAGTATTATTTTTCTAAACTTTCTAAGTAATTTGCAGATCACTTTATTCAAAACCTTACAATGCGCATTGTTATTTTATTTCCACCTCATTGCACCACATTTTAACTTTATACAAATCTTCTTTTCTAACTTGTCAATCTTTCTCCCATTCTGTCTCCTAAAAAAGAAGAATCTTATAAAGAGTTCAAGTCAGGTTTGTCCCATGCTAACAGTTTAAGAAGACAGTAAGTGATAGGTGAAATGTAGTTATCAACTTCGAGGGTTTTTAAAACTACTTTAAAATAAATGAGAATAACATTAAATATGGAAGTGCATTTATATTTCATTAAATTATAAACATTAAATTTTATTATAATTTATCTACAAATATACTTTTTAAAATTGAATAGAATTATAAATAGAATTTTATTGTATAAAATTTAAAATTAAACTGCATTTGCATTTTTCATAAAATTTTCAATTTGGCTTATATTTTTTGCAAATAATAATCTGTTTCAATCATTCTCACCACTGCCTGCACACAAGAATCACCTGAAAAATGAAAAAGGTATTGATATTGTATTCTTATTTCCAGGGATTGAGTTCTTCTCAGGTGGGATATGGGATAGGTTTTAAAATTAAAAAAAAAAAAAAAAAGGCCAATTACACCTCAGTAAAAAATATACCAGATAATTTTAATGTATGTTGGAAACTAATGAAACAGGTTATTTTTCATGCTTATAAGGCTAGGTAATTATGGGACACTGTTGGCTCAGACGATGAACTCCTTATTGCCAAATTCAGACTGAAATTGAAGAAAGTAGGGAAAACCACTAGTCCATTCAGGTATGACCTAAATCAAATCCCTTATGATTATACAGTGGAAGTGAGAAATAGATTTAAGGGCCTAGATCTGATAGACAGAGTGCCCCATGAACTATGGAATGAGGTTCGTGACATTGTACAGGAGACAGGGATCAAGACCATCCCCATGGAAAAGAAATGCAAAAAAGCAAAATGGCTGTCTGGGGAGGCCTTACAAAGAGCTGTGAAAAGAAGAGAAGCGAAAAGCAAAGGAGAAAAGGAAAGATATAAGCATCTGAATGCAGAGTTCCAAAGAATAGCAAGAAGAGATAAGAAAGCCTTCTTCAGCAATCAATGCAAAGAAATAGAGGAAAACAACACAATGGGAAAGACTAGAGATCTCTTCAAGAAAATCAGAGATACCAAAGGAACATTTCATGCAAAGATGGTCTCGATAAAGGACAGAAATGGTATGGACCTAACAGAAGCAGAAGATATTAAGAAGAGATGGCAAGAATACACAGAAGAACTGTACAAAAAAGATCTTCACAACCCAGATAATGATGATGGTGTGATCACTGACCGAGAGCCAGACATCCTGGAGTGTGAAGTCAAATGGGCCTTAGAAAGCATCACTAGGAACAAAGCTAGTGGAGGTGATGGAATTCCAGTTGAGCTATTTCAAATCCTGAAGGATGATGCTGTTAAAGTGCTGTACTTGATTTGCCAGCAAATTTAGAAAACTCAGCAGTGGCCACAGGACTGGAAAAGGTCAGTTTTCATTCCAATCCCTAAGAAAGGCAATGCCAAAGAATGCTCAAACTACGGCACAATTACACTCATCTCACATGCTAGTAAAGTAATGCTCAAAATTCTCCAAGCCAGGCTTCAGCAAATGTGAACTGTGAACTTCCTGATGTTCAAGCTGGTTTTAGAAAAGGAAACCAGAAGGGAAAGAGACACGTGTACCCCAATGTTCATCGCAGCACTGTTTATAATAGCCAGGACATGGAAGCAACCTAGATGCCCATCAGCAGATGAATGGATAAGAAAGCTGTGGTACATATACACAATGGAGTATTACTCAGCCATTAAAAAGAATACATTTGAATCAGTTCTAATGAGGTGGATGAAACTGGAGCCTATTATACAGAGTGAAGTAAGCCAGAAAGAAAAACACCAATACAGTATACTAACACATATATATGGAATTTAGAAAGATGGTAACAATAACCCTGTGTACAAGAAAGCAAAAGAGACACTGATGTATAGATCAGTCTTATGGACTCTGTGGGAGAGGGAGAGGGTGGGGAGATTTGGGAGAATGGCATTGAAACATGTATAATATCATGTATGAAAAGAGTCACCAGTTCAGGTTCGATGCACGATACTGGATGCTTGGGGCTGGTGCACTGGGATGACCCAGAGGGAGGGTATGGGGAGGGAGGAGGGAAGAGGGTTCAGGATGGGGAACACAGGTATACCTGTGGCAGATTCATTTCAATATTTGGAAAAACTAATACAATATTGTAAAGTTTAAAAATAAAAAATAAATAAATAAATAATAAAAAAATAGAGAATTTGTTAAAAAAAAAAAGGAAAAGGAAGAGGAACCAGAGATCAAATTGCCAATGTCTGCTGGATCATAGAAAAAGCAAGAGAGTTCCAGAAAAACATCTATTTCTGCTTTATTGACTATGTCAAAGCCTTTGACTGTGTGGATCACAATAAACTGTGGAAAATTCTGAAAGAGATGTGAATACCAGACCACCTGATCTGCCTCGTGAGAAATTTGTATGCAGGTCAGGAAGCAACAGTTAAAACCAGACATGGAACAACAGACTGGTTCCAAATAGGAAAAGGAGTACGTCAAGGCTGTATATTGTCGCCCTGTTTATTTAACTTATATGCAGAGTACATCATGAGAAATGCTGGACTGGAAGAAACACAAGCTGGAATCAAGATTGCCAGGAGAAATATCAATAACCTCAGATATGCAGATGACACCACCCTTATGGCAGAAAGTGAAGAGGAACTAAAAAGCCTCTTGATGAAAGTGAAAGTGGAGAGTGAAAAAGTTGGCTTAAAGCTCAACATTCAGAAAACGAAGATCATGGCATCTAGTCCCATCACTTCATGGGAAATAGATGGGGAAACAGTGGAAACAGTGTCAGACTTTATTTTGGGGGGCTCCAAAATCACTGCAGATGGTGACTGCAGCCATGAAATTAAAAGACGCTTACTCCTTGGAAGGAAAGTTATGACCAACCTAGATAGCATATTCAGAAGCAGAGACATTACTTTGCCAACAAAGGTCCGTGTAGTCAAGGCTATGGTTTTTCCTGTGGTCATGTATGGATGTGAGAATTGGACTGTGAAGAAGGCTGAGGGCTGAAGAATTGGTGCTTTTGAAGTGTGGTGTTGGAGAAGACTCTTGAGAGTCCCTTGGACTGCAGAGAGATCCTACTAGTCCATTCTGAAGGAGATCAGCCCTGGGATTTCTTTGGAAGGAATGATGCTAAAGCTGAAACTCCAGTACTTTGGCCACCTCATGCGAAGAGTTGACTCATTGGAAAAGACTCTGGTGCTAGGAGGGATTGGGGGCAAGAGGAGAAGGGAATGACAGAGGATGAGATGGCTGGATGGCATCACTGACTCGATGGATGTGAGTCAGAGTGAACTCCGGGAGTTGGTGATGGACAGGGAGGCCTGATGTGCTGCGATTCATGGGGTCGCAAAGAGTCGGACACGACTGAGCGACTGATCTGATCTGTTCAAATGAAAATCTGTAGACCTTTTTTTGCCCCCAGATATATTCCTGGAGAAAAATAATTTCTTTTCAAAAATTTTGACTTGGGGCTTTTTCGATGACAAATTTTTAAGAAATCATTGATAAAGCATGCTTTCTAGTATTTCTATAACCAGTACTGTCATTAAATATTTGGTTCTATATTATATCTGGTTTACTCCACTGTTAGCTCCAAGTAATTCAATATTAATTAAAGTCTAATGAGAAAGTAATAGAGTTAACATATAAATAATGTATTCATACAAGCCCACAGTTCCTAACCTTGACTGGACACCTTCACTGATAATACATTCACTTGTAAGGGTTTAAGTCATTACAGTAGTCAAGCCACATTTCAGAGCAATGACAGAATTTTTGCAGGTGAGGTTCAGTCATTAGTATTTTTGAAAATTCTCTGCATTAGTCTGATACACAGCTAAGCTTAAGAAATATTACTCTAAGCAAGCCAAGGGAGGCATACACATTCACAGTAGTTAAATTGAGAAGAGTTTTTTTATCCACATCTTGGTAATCTGGGATTATCACTCTCAAAATTATTTGTGTCAGAGTAGTCAAAACATCTGGAAACATAAAAAAAAATAACAGTTAATTATGATCAATAATATGTCAATAAATTTGAAAATACAACACCAAAACTGGCTGAAAAATAATCTGAATACCTTACAGCTATCAATAAACTGAATTCATAAAGAAAAACCTACCCAGAAAGCAAACATTCAGTTCAGTTCAGTTGCTCAGTCGTGTCCGACTCTTTGTAACCCCATGAATCGCAGCACGCCAGGCCTCCCTGTCCATCACCAACTCCCGGAGTTCACTCTGACTCACGTCCATCGAGTCAGTGATGCCATCCAGCCATCTCATCCTCTGGCGTCCCCTTCTCCTCCTGCCCCCAATCCCTCCCAGCATCAGAGTCTTTTCCAATGAGTCAACTCTTCGCATGAGGTGGCCAAAGTACTGGAGTTTCAGCTTTAGCATCATTCCTTCCAAAGAAATCCCAGGGCTGATCTCCTTCAGAATGGACTGGTTGGATCTCCTTGCAGTCCGAGGGACTCTCAAGAGTCTTCTCCAACACCACACTTCAAAAGCACCAATTCTTTGGCCCTCAGCCTTCTTCACAGTCCAATTCTCACATCCATACATGACCACAGGAAAAACCATAGCCTTGACTACACGGACCTTTGTTGGCAAAGTAATGTCTCTGTTTCTGAATATGCTATCTAGGTTGGTCATAACTTTCCTTCCAAGGAGTAAGCGTCTTTTAATTTCATGGTTGCAGTCACCATCTGCAGTGATTTTGGAGCCTAGAAAAATAAAGTCTGACACTGTTTCCACTGTTTCCCCATCTATTTCCCATGAAGTGATGGGACCAGATGCCATGATCTTCGTTTTCTGAATGTTGAGCTTTAAGCCAACTTTTTCATTCTCCACTTTCACTTTCATCAGGAGGCTTTTTAGTTCCTCTTCACTTTCTGCCATAAGTAGCCATCATGGTCAACAAAAGAGTCCAAAATGCAGTACTTGGATGCAATCTCAAAAATGATAGAATGATCTCTGTTCATTTCCAAGGCAAACCACTCAATATCACAGTAATCCAAGTCTATGCCCCAACCAGTAACGCTGAAGAAACTGAAGTTGAAAGGTTCTATGAAGACCTACAAGACCTTTTAGAACGAACACCCAAAAAAGATGTCCTTTTCATTATAGGGGACTGAAATGCAAAAGTAGGAAGTCAAGAAACACCTGGAGTAACAGGCAAATTTGGCCTTGGAATATGGAATGAAGCAGGGCAAAGACTAATAGAGTTTTGCCAAGAAAATGCACTGGTCATAGCAAACACCCTCTTCCAACAACACAAGAGAATACTCTACACATGGACATCACCAGATGGTCAACACCAAAATCAGATTGATTATATTCTCTGCAGCCAAAGATGGAGAAGCTCTATACAATCAACAAAAACAAGACCGGGAGCTGACTGTGGCTCAGATCACGAACTCCTTATTGCCAAATTCAGACTGAAATTAAGAAAGTAGGGAAAACCACTAGAGCATTCAGGTATGACCTAAATCAAATCCCTTATGACTATACAGTGGAAGTGAGAAATAGATTTAAGGGCCTAGATCTGACAGATAGAGTGCCTAATGAACTATGGTATGAGGTTCGTGACATTGTACAGGAGACAGGGATCAAGACCATCCCCATGGAAAAGAAATGCAAAAAAGCAAAATGGCTGTCTGAGGAGGTCTTACAAATAGCTGTGAAAAGAAAAGACGCAAGCATTAGGCCTAGATTATTTCACTGGAAATTTTTTTAAACATATAAAAAGAATGTGCCAATTTTAAACAAACTTTCCCAAAAAACAGAAAAATATAAAAATATCCTCTAAATCACTCTAAGTAAGTAGCATGACTGAAACCAAACCTGGAAAAAATATTTTAAGAAAGGGAATTACAGGCCAATTTCTCTTGTGAAGTTAATTTCAAAATATTAAACAAAATAACAGAAAGTCAAATCTAGTAAAATTTTAAATTGTTACACATCTGGACCAAGTTAGCTTTATTTCAAAAATGCAAGATTGATTTCATACTAGAAAAGAAATGTATGAACTAAAAAATAAATGATAAATTTCATATAATCATCTCAATAGACACAGAAAAGTTGTTTGCTAAAAAGTTTTTACTTTAGATAAAAACACCAAACTAAGATATGAGAACTTCTTAATCTAGAAGATATTTGGAATACATCCATATACAAGACAAAATATGCATACTTAGAGTATATATAAACTCCTAAAAATTATAGAAAACATAATAAAAGTATTACTCCATGTCCCTTGAGTAAACACTTAACCAAAGAGGATAGCCTGATGTCCAATGGACATATGAAAATACACTTCACCTCGTCAGCCACTGCTGCTGCTGCTAAGTCGCTTCAGTTGTGTCCGACTCTGTGTGATCCCATAGACAGCAGCCCACCACGCTCCACCTTCCCTGGGATTCTCCAGGTAAGAATACTGGAGTGGGAGGACTGCAAATTTAAGTCAAATTTGAGATACACCCATGAAATATCTAAAATTTTAAAAATTGATAGTACAATGCTGGCAAGAATGTGGAGCAAGCAAAACTCTCATATACTTCTTATAGAAAACAAATTGGCAAAACTGCTCTGAAAAAAAGCAGTTGGTAGCACCTGCTAAACTAGAATACATATACATACACACATGAAACAGATATATTCTTTTATTACAAATAATTCTATCCCACTATATGTACAACAAAAATGCATACATAAAAATGAAATTAAGAGAATAATAAAGAGTCACTTTCAAGGACATGAAAATATAACAAGCTACACAGGAGTAAATTTAATAAAAGTCATGCAATTTTATTGAAAATTACAAAATATTGCTGAAAGAAATTATCAGAGACAGGTAAATGGAAAGGCATTCCACATTCATGGACTGCAGGACTTACACTATTAAGGTCATATATTCCTTAAATTCATACACAAATTCAAAGCAATTCCTATCAAAATCCCAGAAGTTGTTTTTGCACAAATGACGAGCTAATCCAAAAATTCATATGGAAATGAAAGGGACACAGAAGAGCCAAAATAATCTTGAAAAGGAGAACAAAGTGCAAGGATACAAGGTTTCTAATTTTAAAACTTACTACAATATCACAATATGCAGGTCTATGATACTGGCATAAGGGTAGACATATAAACCAATGGAATACAATTGATCGTCCAGAAATAAATCCTTATATTTATGGCCTATTAATTTTCCATAATAATGCCAAGACAATTAAATGTGGTAAGAGTAGTGTTTCAATAAACTGTGCTGGAACTAATGAATATCTACATGCAAAAAAAAAAATTGTATTCTTAACTCACACCATACACAAAAATTAACTTCAAATGGGTCATATGTATAAATGAAATGTTCTATGAGGCAATTATTCAAGGAAAAAAATATTGATAGAACCGTCTAAAATGTTCAATCATTTAACGAAAGTTTATAGTTCTGTTGGAAACTTTGGGTAATATTAGAAATTAGACATGTATAAATCATTTAAAAATTTTAAAAATAGGTTAGCTCTAAGAAAAAAATTTATAAAAAAGGAAATATAATTATGATATACTTTGTGATTTAACTGTGAAAATGATTACATAGAAAAAATAAGTTGTGAATATTTACCCAGAAGTTTAATATAAGTCTATTTGGAAGGCAAAAGGATAGAAGTTTTATGTGCGAGTTTAATATTATTTTTCTTTTAGAAATATGTATATGAGTTACTCTGATTTTTTAAGGCTAAATTTACAAAATAATTATGAATTAAGAATAGATGATAAACTTAAATACATGATTTGGACTTCATCTTCAACTACTTAGTAAAACTATGAATATATGCATGCTTTATTTGCTTCAAATACAATATAGGCATTTATTTAAAGTTATTTTTAAATGAATATGAAACAAAAATAATATTTTGTTTTTCATTTGTCAAAGTTCTTCCGACAAAATTATATGGTAACCTGAAATGATCTTCTGTACTTCGTGTTTGACTTTCTCAGAAGGTCAAATAGTCATTTTGGCAAACTTTTTGAAAGGATTCATCATTTCCCCAAGATTCTTATTTAATCCTTTGATTTCACTCATTCTGTCTTTTTTGACAGGTGCATACTTTATATACAATAACATCCCCTAATGTTAAGTGGTCATGTATGGATGTGAGAGTTGGACTGTGAAGAAGGCTGAGCGCCAAAGAATTGATGCTTTTGAAGTGTGGTGTTGGAGAAGACTCCAACCAGTCCATTCTGAAGGAGATCAGCCCTGGGATTTCTTTGGAAGGAATGATGCTAAAGCTGAAACTCCAGTACTTTGGCCACCTCATGCGAAGAGTTGACTCATTGGAAAAGACTCCGATGCTGGGAGGGATTGGGGGCAGGAGGAGAAGGGGACGACAGAGGATGAGATGGCTGGATGGCATCACTGACTCGATGGATGTGAGTCTGAGTGAACTCCGGGAGTTGGTGTTGGACAGGGAGGCCTGCCGTGCTGCGATTCATGGGGTTGCAAAGAGTCGGACACGACTGAGCAACTGATCTGATCTGATCTGAATGTTAAGTGGACAGCTTGATGACCTCTGCATATAGTATTTATTCTAACCATTATTACATCATTATAGAGAAGACATTCATGCCCTGATGTACTCTTTGAACATCATCACACTTAACATTTTGTTTTTTAAGTGTTAGATTTCTAAGTCCATCAACTTTTTGTTTGTTAATTAGATCCCAATATCACTTTCATTGATTTCAGGAAAAACTTCATCATTTTCATAAATTTCAATTTCACTTTTATTTTTGCAACACCATATTGTTAAGTTAAACAAGCAGAAGTCATGAAATGAAGACATTAAAGGAACTTTATCATGTTCTCACTTTCCTTTTAAGTCAAGTTGACTTGTGTACATTTCTTCCCCAATCTCCATACCCTAAGAAAATCTCAGGCCGGTCCCTTGAGTTCACTGGTTCTAGTACCGTCTCAATTCAAAGTTGAAATAGTCCGGACTCAATTACTAATTTAAAGTTTGAACTTGATACAAGTTAATCTTTCCAACTTCTGCACTTGTTAGTGGAAAATCCCATAGCTTCTTGAGGAGGTTGGGTGAAAGTTCCTTCTTCCCTCTTTCCACGTGGTTAGTTCTACACGACATATCTATCCCTTTTGTTACTACCTAGAGTTTATGCCAATTCCAAACAAGATTAAAGCAAGTAAAGTTCAGAGAGATGTGAAAGGATTCCGGAGAGTCAGAGGAGGCAAAAATTTCTCAAATGATTGCTCCAATCATAAAATGGTCTCTAGCTCTTTCCAGGGAAATGGTTAAATATAACATTTTTTCTGTGTTTGGGGGAATGTTCTGACTGAATTTCTCCAATTTTAACTTTGTGACACAATCATTGTTGTTCCTTGGCCAAGAGCCTAATATTTCCCCTACGCTTCTTGCATCTTCTTGAGGTTAGGTTCCTTCATTCTGTGGCAGGCATCCTCACACTGCTCTCTTCTCTGATGCAGGCTGCTTTGCCAGATGCCTGCTCTTTAGCACGAGGGTCACTGTGTTCTTCTGTTGCCAAAAACTCACTTAAGACTGTCTAGTGATCCAGCTGAAAACCCAAGAGACCACCATGCTCTTCATCAGCCCAATATTTTTCTATACAACCTCTGCAGTTCTCACAGTCCTTGCATATAAAAGTTACAGAACCACTTTCAGTTCCAAGTACATATCCAACATTTTCTCCTATGTCTGATTTTATATGTCTGATCCCCAAAAACTGGAATGTCCACACACCATGCATGTACCCATCTTTGCATTGGTAAATGTTATGCACTCCTCAAGATCCAACTTACAAGCTGACTAGTCAGTATTTCCAGATTCTTCCCAATTAATCCAATTCTCTTCTTCCTCTAAATTTCCAGGTTATCTGTACCTACCTTATCATAATTATTGATACTTTTCACTTAGATGCTCTAATGCTACTTTGTGAAAGAGACTAAATAGGAAAGAGACTATCCTACACAGAACTTAAGCCACTGTTTATACCTAATAGTCATGTAATAAAGTATATTGAAAAAATAGTAATTCCTATGGACTTATTTCCCTGTGATAATATTTCCCTGTGATAATACTAAATTTGAATACTTTTGAAAGTAAGAAATAATATATGCTGATAAGAAAGCAAAATAGCACCTTACACATAGTTATCCTTAGTCTCAGCTTCGTATCTATAAAATGGAAAAAATAATACATTGCATGGATTAAAGAAAATGGCATATACAATGGTGTCTGGAAGATCAAAGTGCTTACTCAGCAGAATAACGTCAATTCTTAATAGAATATAAGCTGCCATCACTGTTATTTACATACCATTGTCCCTTAATTCTAATGCATGAACACTCTTACTCCCTAATTTCTATACCATTAAGATGAATATTTTAATGAAAATGTGTCCTGATTTTTTAAATAACTTACAAAGATATATAAAAAATAAAGAAAACCCTCATATTGTTATCACCTAGAGATAAGTAATATTGATATTTGGTATCAACCATTCAAGACTAACTTAACTTCTATTTCTATGTCTTCACAAATATATAAAAGTTTTGTTAAACACTGAATGCTTAAAACTTGATTTTTTGTCTAATAATTTAGTATAACTACTGTATATAAATACACAGTCCTTTGTCTTTCTTTGTCTCTTTTTGTTTATCTATCTACCTATCTCTTTGAGAGAAAATACAAAGGAATAATATATATGTATATGCCTACCTACTTATATATTCATGAAATTATCTACAATTTTTAGTATAAATGCATAGAAGTATAATTTCTATGCTAAAGTTATATACTGTTTTGTAGATTCTAATACGGGTTTCCCGGTGGCTCAGATGGTAAAAATGGGAAGCCTGGGGTCAACCCCTGAGTTGGGAAGATCCCCTAGAGGAGGGCATGGCAACCCACTCCAGTATTCTTGAGTGGAGAAACCCGTGGATTCTAATACATATTGCTAAATACATACTGCTAAATAGCAACAGTATTCAAAATGACCATTTTATTCACATTTAAATTTTTGAGTAGTAATATAAAAATTTACCAATTTGCTGAGAGAAAACTGGGATTTTATTGTTTTCATAGGCATTTTTGTGTTTAGTGATATGAAGCATTAGCCATATATTTATATTCAGTTTTTGTATTTTAATTTAATTTTAATTTAATTTTGTCTCTAATGAAAAGTAAGCTAGTTTTAAACTAAAGCTACATACATGTCTACCTTTCAAAGATGATTTCTTTCTAAATTACAGTATGCATCGAATAAATTAAAAGCAAACAAACATTCAACAAGGTGGTTTTAGAAACTCACAGGATAACGTATTTTATAAAGAAGAGAAAGTTTAAAGCCAGGACCAGCACCAAGCACACAGTGCCTTAGAGCTCTTCTCTATAGTGTACTGAAACACACATAAGCATCAGGACAAGACTGACTCAGCACAAGCATGTGAAGTTAAATACTGAGAAAAAGTGTAACTGTGTGTTAAATTTCAGGACTGTTTTCCTTTATATTGTTAACACTCGGTCAGTAGTCTAGAAATTTTATTTATGTGAATATTTTATTCCTCCTGATGAAAAATAAAGCATTGATTTATTTTATTCCATTGTTACAAAATCACTTTGTATACATACAGTTTTATGACCACAGAATATAATTTGGAGTATATATCAAAATGATACTTGGACTTCTCAACTTCCATATATTTCCACATGAATGTAAAAAGGAATAAAGTATAAACTGAAGGAGGTCCAGATTCTTTCTTCTTAACTCTAAATTTTCACATACTATTTCCTTTTAGCCAAGTGAAGACGCACTAATTTTTTTTTTAAAAATTGATTTTTTTATCATCAGGATAAAAATATTGTCTACAAGATTGCCTACTGTAGAGTAAAAACTGAAGACGTTTGTTGAATACATAGTACTAAAGCAAAGTATCATGGTTACTTTCATGAACAAGAACATGTTAATCAAATGATTGCTGTTAGCTAAAAATATTTAGTCATTACTCAAAATTTGATAAAATGTAGTTTATATTTCTCACATATACAATAAATTAATTTCACTATGGATATGAAATGGAGAAGGAAATGGCAACCCACTCCAAGATGCTTGCCTGGAGAATCCCAAGGACAGAGGAGCCTGGTGGGCTACAGTCCATGGGGTGGCAAAGAATCGGACATGACAGCAACTAACACTTTTTACTTGGATACGTAAAGCCTGTAGTATGATCTAAAGAGAAAGATCTTACATAGGCTAAGATTTAAAACCCGTAGGTTTTCGTCCTGTGGCTCCACTAATAATTATGTGATACGGAAAAAAACACTTAACCTTCCTTCGTATCATTTTCTCCAGCTGGAAAATAGTAATAATAATAACTCCCTATGCAGCACAGATGGCTGTTGCAAAGATAAAATGAGATAATAGATGTAGAAGCGCTGTCAAATATAAAACTACATAAATGTAGGATAATATATAGACATGTTCAAACAAAAGGAAAACCAGAACAAGCCCACAAAGGCAGAAAAGCTAAATTGGACTGCAGTGCTTTCAACTCTGAATAGAGTTAGATAAGGAAAGATAACCTAAATAAAACCCCAAAGAACTAGGTTTTCTTTTAATAAGCAGCAGTTTGAAATAGATAACCTCTAAATGTCCATATTGTATTCTGGATACTGGCCAAAGCTCTGAAGTATTTCTAAACAGGAATAGGTAGGAGACTGCAAGTGTGAAGTCTGTGATTATTTTTTCTTACAAAGTGATTTTATTCTCTTAGGTCTCAAAGAAATGCACATATAACTGACATAGGAAATCTCAGCTGTAGTCACAGTTGACCCACGCTCATATAGTGATCTAGAACAATTATTTTTCCTAATCTTTCAAGGCTTCATTTTTCACACTAGAAAATACACTACTTCCATAAAGACTTCTATAATTAAAGATACACACATATATAAACTGGGGGCTTCCCTCATAGCCCAGTCAGTAAAGAATCTGCCTGCAATGCAGGAGACCTGGGTTCTATTCCTGGGTCGGGAAGATCCCCTGGAGAAGGAAATGGCAATCCACTCCAGTATTCTTGCCTGGAAAATCCCAAGGACAGAGGAGCCTAGCAGGCTATAGTCCATGGGGTCGCAAGAGTCAAACAGGACTTAGCAACTAAACCACTAAATCACCACCACTACATATGAAGTATGGAGGCATGCGTATATGGGAAAATTTGGCCAATATGTATATTACAAACATTCAGAAATAAATTCCCTACACTATTGACTCATTAATATTGTTGAGCACCTAAAAGTTGCAAAGCTTGAGCTAGACCCAAAATAAATAATCAATTAATGGCTCTCAATAGGAGGAAATAGTTCAATAAACAAAACACACAAAATTATATATGAAAAAGACTCCAATTCCTGGCTCTTACCACTTAGTGTCATAATATTAAAATGGAGCAATGTCAATTTAGTCAAAATAGTCAATTTACAATGTTGTGTTACTTTCAGGTGTACAGCAAAGTGAATCAGTTACATATATATGTACATCGACTCTTTTCTAGATTATTTACCCCATATAGGCAATTACAGAGTATTGAGTAGACTTCCCTGTGTGATACCGTAGGTCCTTATTAATTATCTATTTTATATATAGTAGCTTGTAAGTGTCAATTCTGATTTTCCAATTTATCCCTTCTCCATTTTACGCCCTGGTAACCGTAAGTTTATATTCTACACTTGTAACTCTAGTTCTGTTTTTTACATAAGTTCATTCGTACCTTATTTTTAAGATTCTACACGTGTAAGTGATATCAGATTTTTCCTCCTCTGACTTACTTCACTCATTATGACAATCTCTGAGCACATTTTAAAAGTTAAACTGCTTTTAGATTGCTTTTTAATTTATAAGAAAATAAACATTTAATAGGTACTTTCAGCATTCAGAAGGCTTATATTATGTATGTTCTATTGCCAATGGACTAGCGATGACAGCATTATCTGTTCAAAATCTTAAATTAATGCCACATAGCTTTCAATATCGGAGAAGACAATGGCACCCCACTCCAGTACTCTTGCCTGGCAAATCCCATGGGCGGAGGAGCCTGGTGGGCTGCAGTCCATGGATCGTTAGGAGTCAGACACGACTGAGCGACTTCACTTTGACTTTTCACTTTCATGCATTGGAGAAGGAAATGGCAACCCACTCCAGTGTTCTTGCCTGGAGAATCCCAGGGACGGGGGAGCCTGGTGGGCTGCCGTCTCTGGAGTCGCACAGAGTCGGACACGACTGAAGTGACTTAGCAGCAGCAGCAGCAGCTTTCAATAGATGCCCAAATTTTTGTCATTTTTTTTTAAATTTTATTTTACTTAACTTTACAATATTGTATTGGTTTTGCCATATATCAAAATGAATCTGCCACAGGTATACATGTGTTCCCCATCCTGAACCCGCCTCCCTCCTCCCTCCCCATACCATCCCTCTGGGTCGTCCCAGTGCACCAGCCCCAAGCATCCAGTATCGTGTATCGAACTTGGACTGGTGACTCGTTTCATATATGATATTATACATATTTCAATGCCATTCTCCCAAATCATCCCATCCTCTCCCTCTCCCACAGAATCCAAAAGACTGTTCTATACATCAGAAACTAGTAAAGTTGATCAATCTTACTCTAATAAAGCAATCAGCAAGGTAAAAAATAATTAACTTTGTTAAACCAGAACCATTTTGAATATGAAATTTAACTTTATTTTTAAGAGGATTAAATTTTAATTGTAGTTTATTTTTTTTTGAGTGGGTCTAGTGCCAAAGTTTAAATAAAGTCAATTGGTATATACCTTTTATAAAATATGATATATACCAATTGACTTTATTTAAACTTTGGCACTAGACCCACTCAAAAAAAAAAAAACACTACAATTAAAATTTATAAAATTTTATAAATTATGGTATACCTTTTATAAAATATGGTATATACCAACTGACTTTATTTAAACTTTGGCACTAGACCCACTCAAAAAAAAATAAAAAACTACAATTAAAATTTAATCCTCTTAAAAATAAAGTTAAATTTCATATTCAAAATGGTTCTGGTTTAACAAAGTTAATTATTTTTTTACCTTGCTGATTGCTTTATTAGAGTAAGATTGATCAACTTTACTAGTTTCTGAAATCGACTTATTTTCATTTTTTAAAATATTCTTGCCTTTGCTTTTTTCAGTTGCTAAACAAATTAACTCCTTAAACAGCTTTCAATTTTTAAAAGTGTTACTTTAATAGTTTACCTAGAAAACTCTCTTTCTGCTTGTGTCTCCTCTCTACAGTTATCAATAGTCTGACTGAAAAATACTGGCACTGCATAACTTTGACATCATTTTGGTTAACATATTAAATTGGAATTGATTTCTTTGTGTACCTGAGGTTTTTTGTTTTTTTTTTTTTTTTTTCATAGAAACAGATAAAAGAGTATCAGGGAGAGACTGGTGTTTTACATTCATTATAATATACTTTCAAACGAGCGGAAATTGTTGATATAAATATTTTGCTACAAGAATTTTGTCCTAATTTCTGAAACTTAACGATTTAATATTTTTTCAAAGCTCTAGGAAGCATCAAAAAAGTATCTAATTTCATCCAATTACCTAGACTTCTAGTGTTTCAATAGTCTCTTAAAAGTGCATGCAGATTTTCAAATTTAACAGAACGACAGGTGAGAACCTTGAGAATCAACCAGAAAAAATCCACTAAATGAATAATAAAAAAAGGAAAAATTAAAATGAAGTGAAATAATTCACAGTGGCTAAAAGTTAGAGAAAAGAGGACCCCGATAATCTAAACCTTTTCATGAAGTGTTTTGCAAAGTCCAGATTTCCTTGATTTTCCATCAATGATTGCAAGGTAGAAGGAATAGGATATAAAGCTTTGAACCTGATAAGGTAGAGAATGCAATGAGAAAGTCTCTGTATCAAGGTAATACCTCAAAGGACACACTACCAGTGTCATGATGAAGCAAAAACGGAGGTGCCACAATGAAGAAAAGAACAAGAGAAGCTGACTGTCTGGAAGTTGGCACTAAGGAAAACAATGTATGTATGTCTGACGTTGCAACCTCCTGAACTATAGCTCGCCAGGCTCCTCTGTCAAAGGAATTTTCCAGGCAAGAATACTGGAGTGGATTGCTGTTTCCTATCCCTCGGGATCTTCCCAACCCAGGGATGAACCCAGGTCTCTCGCATCTCCTGCACTGGCAGGTGGATTCTTTACCACTATGCCACCTGGGAAGTAGAAGGGAATAGACAAAATTTCTCCCCTATGAATTTGTTGCAATCATGTGAGTCCTGTAATAAGTAATAACTGTTGTCTGAAAAGCCTCATGAGGAAAATTTAAAGTGTTTCTGGTGTGCTGGAGGGAATCAACAGAATCAAGCATGAATCCTCTTGGAAGAGTATAATTATACCCAAACAAGGAATAAATTTCCATACAGAAACTTCTAAGGTAAACAAGAAGTCTACATTAAAAGAGAAAAAAACACAAAACACACAGAGGGAAAAGGAATCATGGATGATATCTAAAAGAAAAGACAGAGGACAGATTCATATCCTTAAAGACTTAAGATATTGCAGTTATCAAGAATCAAATACAAAAGAAGTATGACTAATATGAAAACATAAATAAAAGAGAAGCTCAAGAACTCAAGCGAGGAAAAAAGTCCATAAAAGATACCTGGTCATACTGAAAAATAGCAAAACATAACTCTTAAAATGTATAATATAATTAAAATATATAACAAATTTGACATATTGAAGAGCATAATGTTCACTGATGAAGTAAGAATTATTGAATTGAAACACAGAACCAAACAACTTATGCAAAAGAAACATTCAAAAAACCAATGAATGGAAAATTTTAAAGATAGTTTAAAATGCTCTAATGTACTAGAAATTTGAATTTCAGAAGATTATGATAGAGATGAGACAATTATCAGAGATGATGGCAAAGAATTTTTCAGGTTTATGAAAAAGCACTAAATCTGAAACCAAGAAAGTCAAATGAAATTCAAGCATTATAAACAAAAATAATCATATCTGGAATCATGGTTCAATTGTAGAGCATCAAGGACAAAAATAAGATATTAAATGTAACCAGAAATAAAATAAAAACCCAATACAAAGGACAGCAATAGAACTGACAGCTGACTTCTCAGCAGCAATAATGGGAGACAAAACACGGCATATTTTCAATCCTCTCTAATGTCTGTATTGGAAGAATATATAGTTTTCTCTGTTGCAAGTGAGAGAGCCAACTGATTCAAATACTTAGAGAACTCTCAGACAATTTCTTTAAAAAGAGTTAAATCCATCTATATCCTGGTGTTGTTCAGCCACCGAGTCATGTCTGACTCTTTGCAGCGCCATGGACTGGAGCACATCAAGCCTGTCCCTCATCATCTCTTGGAGTTCGCCCATGTTCATGTCCACTGAATCAGTGATGCCATCCAACCACCCCATCCTCTGACGATGCCTCTATATCCTATGACCCAACAACTGCATGCCTAGATACTTATCCAAGAGAAATGAAAAATACTGCACAGAAAGACTTGTACTCAGACGTTCATAACAGTTACACATGAAATTTCAGTGCTTCTGCAAGGCTAAGCACAGTGGCAGCTGCATAGCTTCCTATCCCCCAATATTGCCCCAAACAATTAACAAGATAAAACCAAACTCTACACAAAACTATGTCTTCAACATCAGTTGCAGATGCTGCTGCAGATAGACAATACTAAAACACTAAAATAACTATAAGTGAAAAAAAATCACCACATCCTTTCTAAAATTAATTTATTTAATTGGAGGCTAATTACTTTACAATATTGTAGTGGCTTTTGCCATACATCGACACGAATTAGCCACAGGTACACACGTGTCCCCTATCCTGAACCTTCCCTCCCACCTCCCTCCCCGTCGCATCCCTCAGGGTCATCCCAGTGCATCAAACCTGGCCTGGCAATCGATTTCACATATGGTGATATACATGTTTCAATGCTGTCCTCTCAAATCATCCCACCCTCGCCTTCTCCCACAGAGTTCAAAAGTCTGTTCTTTATCTCTGTGTCTCTTTTGCTGTCTCGCATATAGGGTCATTGTTACCATTTTTCTAAATTTCATATATATGTGTTAATATACTGTATTGGTATTTTTCTTTGCAACTTACTTCACTCTGATTAATAGGCTCCAGTTTCATCCACCTCATTAGAACTGATTCAAATGCATTCTTTTTAAAGCTGAGTAATACTCCATTGTGTATATGTACCACAGCTTTCTTATCCTTATGTCTGCCGATGGACATCTAGGTTGCTTCCATGTCCTAGCTATGGTAAACAGTGCTGCAATGGACATTGGAGTACATGTGTCTCTTTCAATTCTGGTTTCCTCAGTGTGTATGCCCAGCAGTGATATTGCTGGGTCATATAAGAAGAGGTGGCAAGAATACACAGAAGAACTGTACAAAAAAGGTCTCCAAGACCAGGATAATCATGATGGTATGATCACTCACCTAGAGCCAGACATCCTGGAATGTGAAGTCAAGTGGACCTTAGGAAGCATAACTACAAACAAAGCTAGTGGAGGTGATGGAATTCCAGTTGAGCTATTTCAAATCCAGAAAGATGATACTGTGAAAGTGCTGCACTCAATATGCCAGCAAATTTGGAAAACTCAGCAGTGGCCACAGGACTGGAAAAGGTCACTTTTCATTCCAACCCCAAAGAAAGGCAATGCCAAAGAATGCTCAAACTACCGCACAATTTCACTCATCTCACACGCTAATAAAGTAATGCTCAAAATTCTCCAAGCCAGGCTTCAGAAGTACATGAAGCGTGAACTTCCAGATGTTCAAGCTGGTTTTAGAAAAGGCAGAGGAACCAGAGACCAAATTGCCAACATCTGCTGGGTCATTGAAAAAGCAAGAGAGTTCCAGAAAAGCATCTATTTCTGCTTTATTGACGATGCCAAAGCTTTTGACTGTGTGGATCACAATAAACTGTGGAAAATTCTGAAAGGGATGGGAATACCAGAGCATCTGACCTGCCTCTTGAGAAACCTATATGCAGGAAGCAACAGTTAGAAATGGACATGGAGCAATAGACTGGTTCCAAATAGGAAAAGGAGTATGTCAAGGCTGTATATGGTCACCCTGCTTATTTAACTTATATGCAGAGTACATCATGAGAAACACTGGGCTGGAAAAAGCACAAGATAGAATCAAGATTGCCAGGAGAAATATCAATAACCTTAGATACGCAGATGACACCACTAAAAAGCCTCTTGATGAGAGTGAAAGAGGAGAGTGAAAAAGTTGGCTTAAAGCTCAACATTCAGAAAACGAAGATCATGAGGAAACAGTGGAAACAGTGTCAGACTTTATTTTTTGGGCTCCAAAATCACTGCCGATGGTCACTTCATGGAAAATAGATGGGGAAACAGTGTCAGACTTTATTTTGGGGGGCTCAAAGTCACTGCAGATGGTGACTGCAGCCATGAAATTAAAAGACGCTTACTCCTTGGAAGGAAAGTTATGGCCAACCTAGATAGCATATTCAAAAGCAGAGACATTACTTTGCCAACTAAGGTCTGTCTAGTCAAGGCTATGGTTTTTCCTGTGGTCAGGTATGGATGTGAGAGTTGGACTGTGAAGAAGGCTGAGCACCGAAGAATTGATGCTTTTGAACTGTGGTGTTGGAGAAGACTCTTGAGAGTCCCTTGGACTTCAAGGAGATCCAACCAGTCCATTCTAAAGGAGATCAGCCCTGGGATTTCTTTGGAAGGAATGATGCTAAAGCTGAAACTCCAGTACTTTGGCCACCTCATGCAAAGTGTTGACTCATTGGAAAAGACCCTGATGCTGGGAGGGATTGGGGGCAGGAGGAGAAAAGGACGACAGAGGATAAGATGGCTGGATGGCATCACTGACTCGATGGACGTGAGTCTCAGTGAACTCATTGTGGTTTTGATTTGCATTTCTCTGATAATGAGTGATGTTGAGCATCTTTTCATGTCTTTGTTAGCCATCTGTATGTCTTCTTTGGAGAAATGTCTGTTTAGTTCTTTGGCCCCCTTTTTTTTTTTTTTTTTTTTTTTGATTGGGTCATTTATTTTTCTGGTACTGAGCTGCATGTATATTTTTTAGATTAATTCTTTGTCAGTTGCTTCATTTGCTATTATTTTCTACCATTCTGAAGGCTGTCTTTTCACCTTGCTTATAGTTGCCTTCGTTGTGCAAAAGCTTTTAAGCTTAATGAGGTCCCATTTGTTTATTTTTGCTTTTATTGCCATTACCCTGGGGGGTGGGTCATAGAGGATCCTGCTGTGATACCCGTCAGAGAGTGTTTTGCCTACATTTTCCTCTGGGAGTTTTAAAGTTTCTGATCTTAACTACAACACTTTCTAACACCATACACAAAATAAACTCAAAATGGATTAAAGGTCTAAATGTAAGACCACATCCTTTCACACTCTCTCTCCTTCTCCCACTCGACTCCTGCCCTATTGCAGGGCTTTTAGACAAGCAAAGGCAGATCCAGAAAAACCCCAAGGAGGAAAAAAGAGGGAACAAATGAAGGGGTGTGAGAGGGATCAAAATAAGCATCAGGAACATTAAGCTCGCCTTACACCTAAAATTACCTAAGTGTCTAGGCAGATCAGAGCATGGGCTATAAGGAAGGAACTTCAAAGTATACATGATTTAAGAGAATGAGTTCAATCTAAAAGGGGTACTTTTCAAAATGTGTATCTTTGGGGGAAGACAACAGAACAAAGAAAAAGGAGAAAATCACTCACTGGGTGGAGAAGGGGAAACGTCTAGAGTACAATGATATTTCCCCAATACCCTCATAAAAGTGAATGCAGCCAATTGAAGTATTACAAAACCAAAGGGGAAGGAGACCAGACATTTAGGAGAGTTTTTCTAGTTTTCCTTGGCTTGCCTCAAAGTCCTAGATGTATATGTGTACATGGGGGAAATCTAGGCTATGTCATAACAAAAGGGAACCATAAATCAGAGGATTTATGACCTCTGTTTCACCACACCAATATAAAACAAACAAACAAAAAGACAAAGTACCTGGACTGTGCTCTACTAATAAATTAGAATGGCATTGAGCTAAGAATCTTTTAAAACACCCAAATACCTTAAAAGTGAACAAGAGGATGCTCAATAAGTCCATATTAAGCTATTGTAAAATATCAGGAAAGAAAATGTCACACAGGCCAGTTGAATAAAATCCTCTTTTCTGAAAACAGGAAGCAGGAGAAAATGAAAAAAAAAAATCAAATTTTAAAGTATGATTAAATATGTCCAATCCAGCCTGCAAGGATAGGGGAATAAAAAACAATTTGGACTAGAAATTCAAATATAATAAACAGAAGCAAACCTAAATAGAGAGAAATTATAAAAAGAAGTTGATTGAACTCAGGAAAGAAACAGAAATACCAAAAGCAAAATTAACTCAGAAATAAAGAATAAATCACAAGGTGCCCAAAGAAGAATATAATCAAAGAGAAATTGAATAGGGCACTGAAAATAGGCAGGAAAGCAATGAAGAAAATACAAATCAAAAAAATGAAAGAAGTTAAAAAGCTTAGAAAGGAAGTAATAGAAATTGAAGAACAGCAAAGAAGGAATAATATTCTTACCATCTGAATCCCTGAAGGAGTATAATAAAATGATGGATGGAGCAAATGTGTAAATCCAAAATAATTTCCTGTTTTTGCTTGCATTCTTTCCTAAATGGCAGACTTCTTGTTTCCTAGTGCCTCTCTTTTCTTAGTTTTTCAATTAGCTGCATTCACTTTTATGTTGAAAATATTCAAAAATTACTCAAATAAAATGACCATAACTTCCTGTGTATTTATAAAATTTTGTTTTTCAAAACATACAAAACATTTAAAAACATTGCCTACAATTCTGTAATATGGAGAATGTGCTACTCCCATTGAGCAGATAGGGGAACTTGGCATGATAGAGAGAGACCTTGCTTAGCTTCCTCAGCTACACAGTTACGAACCCAGTTCTAGCAGTCACGTGTTGAGTTCTCCCCAGCACTCTTTAAACCATGTAGTCACTGCACTGAATTGGTCAATATATGTTGAGTTTACATAATGTTCTAGCAACTGAACCAAGTCACAGACTGTCCAATCTCCAAAGATCCATCCTGTGTTATCATACATCTACATTGATGCTGCTCTTGGTGTTTTTCTTAGGTCCATAAAAAAAAAAAAAAAATGAGTGCCCCAACCAGAAATTTCATCATCTCATTTTTCCAGGCCCTAGAGCAGCTTCATCTACTATAGCTTCTCCTTGCAGAAAAATATGTTACTGGGTGTTTTTTTTGTTTGTTTTTGCTTCTATCCTTCCTTACTACAATTGATATTTCCAAATAGAATAAGAAAAGCAACAACATTTCTTTTTCATGTCAAAAACAGATATTCGATTTACCAGAGCTAATAAAAATGGGTGTTTTTTTTTTTTTTTTTCCTCACATGGCTGGGTCACAATGATTTTATATACAATCATATCTTCCAACACCTTTGTTGCCAATGTATTTTTCTTCATTTCTACAGTCTCCAGGAGTTTTTTTAAAAAGTCACATTCTAATGATATAATAATCAGCCTCTATTTTAAGAGTTCAATCTCTATTATCACCTACTTGAGAACAAATTAGCTACTATATAATAAATGGGAGCTAAAATTTAAGATGTAGGAGTTTCAAATGTCTATTACTGCTAACCAAATGAGAGCTCCTCTACTGAGATCTACACTACATGCAGAAGAAAAGGTGCGGTTGATGCATTAAAAAGTTGTTTTTTGTATCCAAAAATACAGTTCAAATCTCTCTGAAGCTCTCAAATTAAAGAATGATTTTAAATTTCCAACAGCATGGTAAATATTTTCTGTTGAACATTTCATTATTATCTTAAACAAAACCTGATTTCTCTCTCTCTCTCAAATATCTTCATTTCCTGATTGACCTGTTTTCAATTAATGTTTCCATTCTTTTATTTACTCAGGCTTGAGAGCTCAGAGTATCCATTGTCCCATCCAAGTTTTCTTCCCCTGTATTTAATCAGTCACTAAATCCATCAATTGTTTCTCAAGCTTCTCTCATCTGAACTCTTCATTTTCATCATTACCACTATTTGAGCCCTCACTGCTTCATACTTGGACTCCTGATTTATTTCTCTATTTTAAGTCTTTTTCCTCTAATAGATTATATGTACCACCTCAAGAGCAAGATCAATGTCACCAACACACTATTTTCCCATTGTCTATATACTGCAGGTAGAAAGCCTAAAATTGGAATTTAAGGCCAAAGTAGTCCAATTCCAACCTGCCTTCCTCACTTTCACCCTTTACATAAGTCCTTCTCCAGCTAGACTAGGACTGTCAAACCAACTCACTACAATACATTCTGCTGTAAACTCTTTCATAAAAGGAATACATGGGCTAGAATAATTTGATTTGACTGGTAGCAACTAAGCACTCAATTCAAGATTCCTTAAATAGTAAGTGTTTTATTATCTCATATAACAAAAATTCTTGTGTTTTTCTTTCAACTTTGTTCTTTTACTAGCTCAATGACATAAAAGACACAAGTTATTTCCAATTTTCTGCTAAACCTTTCTTGCTGTATTAATCCAAATCTTCACAGAACTAGGACAAGCTTCCACCTCTCAATCAATCACTTGGTAAGAAGAGTGAGGTCACTTCTAATAGTGTAGACAAACCAAGATTTGCCCACTACAGTTGAGGAGATAGCAGGATCCTTTGAAAGACAGAGACACTACAAAGACAAATCAGGGCTCACTTAACAAGAACATCTGTTAGACAGACTAAGATCAACTTGCCATTAACAGTCTACCTCACCCCCTAAATTCCTGTGTCAATTACATATTGATTGATTAATATTTATAAAAGTTCAATTGGTTTTAACTATTACAGCAGTGAATAGTGAAAGTGAAAGTCGCTCAGTTGTGTCCAACTCTTTGTGACTGTCCACAGAATTCCCCAAGCCAGAATACTGGAGTGGGTAGCCTTTCCCTTCTCCAGAGGATCTTCCCAATCCAGGGACTGAACCCAGGTCTCCCTCATTGCAGGCAGATTGTTTACCAACTGAGCTATCAGGGACAGACTACTTAAAAGAAATAATATATTGATTAATTGCACAATAAGACAAAGTTTATCTGAGTAAAACTTGGATTGGACAGAAAGTTCATTTGGGTTTTTCAATAAGACTTTATTGAAATATCCAAAAGAACTTTTTGGCCAACCCAATATAACCTATTAGCATTAACATAAAGAAATACTGGGACTTCCATAGTAGTCTAGTGGCTAAGTCTCCAAGCTCCCAATGTAGGGGGCCCTGGTTGCACCCCTGGTCATAGAGCTAGATACCACATGCTTCACCTGAGACCTGGCATAGCCAAATAAATAAATAATAAAATATATATTAAAAAAGTAATATGCGCATGTGTGCACACGCACGCTCACACACACATGACCCTAAACAAACAAACAAAAACCCAACAGAGACTTGCAAAATTTAGCCATGTTTACAAGATGTATTCTGCCAGATGAGCTCTAGATGAGCTCAGCTTGAACAAGGAAACTGGATTTCCAGGAGCAAACGGCAGGCAGGATCCCATTAGAAGTACTAGAAGAGCACACAAGAACAACTAAGCCTCCTTTATGATTCTACTCGCAGCACCAGTTTCCTTTAAAAATATATCTGGAGGCATTTTCTTTCAAGGTAATTTTCTTGTTAAGGTCAATGCTGTTGCCTCTCTTACACATTTATTCTTTTATTTTCAGGATTGTGCTTTAAGAAAAATTCAGCTCTGCCCAGAAAACTCTTAAACTCAGCAGAACCTGTCAGAATGGGATCTTGTCAACTTATCCAGTGGAAACAGTGAGCCGTTATCTTGCTCTCACCTTCTTTATTATTCTCTATGAGACTGTGCTGTATCATACATGTGGCATGAGCTTGTGGACACCACAAAGAAAGAAATATTGGAAAAGATCTGTAAAAATTATCTTATGTGTATATAGCTTTTCTAGTAATGAAAAAAAAAAAAAGGCAGAAGAATGTCTAATTGGGAAATGGCGCATTAAGACCTCTGTAGTAAATGGTCATATTAGAGCTATAAACAACTAAGAGAATGATTTTTCTTTCTTCTCTGTCCTTAGATTCCTTGCTTTTTTTTTTTAATGTTTCTTCTCTTTTTTGCTTTTTTTTATTTATTTTTTCCATGAAAACAATACATGTACTCAAAGATAAAATTCTGGGGGAAAAAATCCACTCCAAATAACAACAGTATGAAAAATGACCCGCTCCTTTGGATGCCTTCCTACCTGCTAGCCATTGCCATGTGGAAACAAGATATCACCGTATATACCTCTACCCTACTGAAGTTGTACTCAAGTATCTGTGAAAGAATGAATTCTGACAATGAGGAGCCAAAAGTATGAATCCTACAGCCTTAGGCTTCATATGCTTTCATGAATCAATGGAGGCAATAGATGTTAATACTCTAAATATTCATATCTGTAGGGTCCTCTTTTATTTGACTCACAGGTGGCCTTCTCTTTTCCGAGTTTTTCCTCTCCAATTTTTCTAGTTCTTTGTCTGCTAACCTGCCTCCACAAATCAAGCTGTTCGTTGGACACTGCTGTCTCCAGTGAGAGAAGCTAGAACTGAGGAGTATTTCTCTGGGCCAGATACCTCAGTGGTGGTTCACGAGCAATTGCTGAAGCCAACTGGACGTTCTTTGCACCAGACATTCATCATCGGTGCCACCTACCTCAGAGTGAGAAGTAGCACTCTGTCTTTTTGTATTACATTTCATCAAGGACTGTTCCCCAGTAAAACAGCCTAGAGAACAAAGCTGTGTAGCCCTTCTAATCCACAGACAAGGTCTATCCCCAAGAGCCTTCAAATGTCAAACAGATGGCTGTCATGAGCTCTGCTGATTCCAACACGCTGTGCAAGAGCTCACGCTCCGCTCTAAGCTATAGGCCTCGACCCTGGGTGTGCTTTGTCTCTCAGACTCCTTTTACAGTGAGCCCTTTCTCAGGGACTACACTTCTGCTTTCAGTCCCACTTTTCCTAAGAGATCCCAAGTGTGTCTGACGTTTTATCATTTTTGAAATATAATTGTAAGCAGTGGCCTGGTCTGGCCTTCTCACAGACTTGGTTCCAATTCGATTCAATCTCATCTGTAACCTCGGGCAAATTATTCACTATCCCAAAGCCTAAGTTTCTGTTTATGAGAACGAGGATTATTTTTCTCATGGCGTTGCTGCAAAGTTCAAATGCAGTGCATTCTGCTTCTAACACCATCTCTGCTGCTGCTGCTTCTGCTGCTAAGTCACTTCAGTTGTGTTCGACTCTATGCGACCCCATAGATGACAGCCCACCAGGCTCCCCCGTCCCTGGGATTCTCCAGGCAAGAACACTGGAGTGGGTTGCCATTTCCTTCTCTAATGCATGAAAGTGAAAAGTGAAAGTGAAGTCGCTCAGTTGTGTCTGACTCTTCGCGACCCCATGGACTGCAGCCTACCAGACTCCTCCGCCTTGGGATTTTCCAGGCAAGAGAACTGGAGTGGGGTGCCATCGCCTTTTTTTAGCATATTCTAAATACCAAATTTTACATTTTTTTTCATCCTAGAAGCTTCCCAAATATAAAAAAAAAAAAAAAATCAGTGACGCATGAGTGTGTAAGAAGAAAATAGGGCCGTTTCTGATCCTTTTTATCAAAAAAATTTGGAGCTATGTATCTGCCCAGACAATATGCCTGAGATATGCTATCATAATGGCTTCCCTTGTAGGTCAGTTGGTAAAGATCTGCCTGCAATGCAGGAGACCCGGGTTTGATTCGTGGATTGGGAAGATCCCCTGTAAAAGAAATGGCAACCCACTCCAGTGTTCTTGGACAATCTCATGAACAGAGGAGCCTGGCGGGCTACAGTCTATGGGGTTGCGAGAGTTGCACACGACTTAGCGACTAAACCACCACCAGTACCCTTTCATAATATCAAAATAGCACAAGTTACAAACCAGTTTCAATATTTGAGTTTTCAATTCTACTGGCAGATTGGGAAACAGTCACAATAGTATTGGATCTATTTAAAAATAGAAATAATAAGCCTTTGTTGTTGTTGTTGTTTAGTTGCTAAGTTGTGTCTGATTCTTTTGCAAACCCATGGATTTTAGCCTGCCAGGCTTCTCTGTCCGTGGATCTCCCAGGCAAGAATACTAGAGCCAGTTGTCATTTCCTCCACTAGGGGATCTTCCAAACTCAGGGATCGAACCTGCATCTCTGGCACTAGTAGGTGGATTTTTCATCACAGAGCCACCAGTGAAACCAACCTTAAATAAACCTTGAAAGTGAAAGTGAAAGTGTTAGTTGCTCTGTTGTGTCTGACTCTTTGTGACCCCATGAACTGTAGCCCATCAGTCTCCTCTGTCCATTCAATTTTCCAGGCAAGAATATTGGAGAAGGTTGCTGTTTCCTTCTCCTTAAGTATAGCAGTATATTTAAACTTATCTACTGACTATTGTTGGAGAAGGCAATGGCACCCCACACCCGTACTCTTGCCTGGAAAATCCCATGGGTGGAGGAGCCTGGTAAGCTGCAGTCCATGGGGTCGAGAAGAGTCAAACACGACTGAGCGACTTCACTTGCACTTCTCACTTTCATGCATTGGAGAAGGAAATGGCAACCCACTCCAGTGTTCTTGCCTGGAGAATCCCAGGGACGGGGAGCCTGGTGGGCTGCCATCTATGGGGTCGCACAGAGTCAGACACGACTGAAGCGACTTAGCAGCAGTGGCAGCATTGACTATTGTCTTTTCAAAAGCCTATTGAAAGAGTACATACTCACAGAAATTAAGAAAATGTTAACAATAATAATTAAATTTGTGAATCCACTAAAAACAGTCTCCATTCCTTCACAACATGTGTGCCTATAAACATGTATAAACATACACCCACACTTGCACTAACTTCCATCACATACACATGATCTATTCTTCAAGGAAGGTTCATTAGGCTTCTAAGAAAACATAGCAACATAACAGTTGCTATTAAGTTATTGGTAACATTAGTGTTGTAAATGATTGTGACTGAGAAACCTACTGGAACTTGGAATAAAACAACTCTGTTCCACCTACACTTTCTTGTTTGGACATTATAACATCTGGAACATCTGGCTTATTTACACCCATTTAACAGATTTCTTTTTGTGCACAATTTTTTGATTTCTCATAAATTCTTAAAATAATTAAGACCGAAAAAGCCCAGTAACTCTAGAAACGGACAACAAAAAGTAAGAAAGTAAAATAAATAAGAAAAAGGGTCACCATGCCAAAATATAGAGGCCACATAGTCCATCACACTGACTGGAAACCTCCAGTGAATATAGAACAATG
The DNA here is from genome assembly GCF_019923935.1 of Bubalus bubalis. NCBI lineage: Eukaryota > Metazoa > Chordata > Mammalia > Artiodactyla > Bovidae > Bubalus > Bubalus bubalis. The sequence continues at coordinate 19,246,110 of NC_059165.1, forward strand.
ATGTTTTGAAAACATGTAAAGTATCAGGCAAGCTATGGCGATCCCAGTGGAAACAGCTGCCACCCTCAGGAAGGGGGTAGACCTTAAGTGTGAGGATTTGGCAGTCATTTTATAACTGGTCTCCTAAATGAGAAAGTCAGTCATCTAACCCAAGCAAAGTCTGATCCCACTGTCTAGAAATTTTTTTTTTTCAAAAATGAAGTTTTCCAGTTTTTAACATAAAAAGCATTATAAATCTTGTTACATATTTTCCTTTAGTCCTGTACTGACTGATATTTGAATTGCACTGCCTGATCCTTCAGTACCTTCAAAATAAATAATAGCATATCCTTAATAGTGACCAATATCACTTCTGCACAATTGAACCAACTGCTGCAAAACACACACTGCTTTCTATGTTGGACTCTTACTGTGTAAAACCTATTCCACTCTGGAAACAGAAGTTTAAGAGATGTTCTTAAATGTGAACTTTGCATTTCCTATCAAGGTATTTTTAACAGTGTTCCAGTGTATATTAGCATTTTTCTAGCTCAACGACCTGAAAGTAAGCTCTCATAATAGTGGCCCAGTTAATAATTCTCTACAGAAATATATGTTATTTCCTTCCAATACAACCACAGGAAAATATTTATGCAGCATTGCATTTTAAAATGCTCTCGATTGATTTCTCCACAGAGCTTGCTTGTCACAGCGCTTTGTTAACCTACCCAGTACAGTACAGTATATCAGACAACTTCGCCTTGCATTGTCAATTAGGGAAAAAAAAATAATAATAACGAAAATAGTTTGCCTTCCAAATTCTTAGCTGCCCCAACGCTGAAAGGCAATGATGTGTAGAAAAGAAAAACCCTCATAACTCCTTGCCTGATAAATGAGTAGGGAGAATTTGACAGATCAGAACGAGATGAAGCAGCCTAAAACATTTGGCACCATGCGCGTCTGGCATACAGAGACTGCCTGTCAAATGCCTATGACTCCATACAGCAGCTAGGGACCCTATGGAGCAGCAGATGGGCCATTAAGGTAGTATTAATGTAGATGCCATCAGTTTTCAGTTCTGACTGGGACATACTCTTTAGAACTATGAGCAGCTGCTGCCGTTTATTGTGACAGCTTCCTGCTAACTTTTGCCAACTGGCACAATCTGACTCTTTGTACCTGAGCTATTAAATGTGTGACTTCCACCATTTTATTCCTCCAGAGAACACTTTTAATAATCCTCTAAAGAAAGAATGAAGCATTTATCACCAAAGTGAGTATACATACCATGCCGTTCTATTGTATTAGACTCCTGCCCAGTGTACTTCATAGACTTTATATTAATACACTTTTATTAAAACCACATATAGCTCTTTTCATATGTATGGGAACGTTCAATTGAAAATGACCACTCACATTAAATCTAAATCTTTAATATAATATTGATGTACTTAACCATGCAGTAACTGGAACCTTTTATCTTTTGAAATATTGTTTTCTTTGATGAGAAAATGTTTCAAAAAACTGTGACACGTGAAACATAGCAATAAATTAACAAACCAGAAGTAAGTTATTCCGTGGCTCTCTAAGTATAGGTAAATATTTTCATCTCAAAAGGTTCAGATGCACCTGGTGGCTTATTTAATACGTGCAAAGAAATTTTAGGTGTGTGAATGGATTTAAATGCTCTAAATCTGAATAGCATCTCTACTACAGACCATGAACAATGCATTATAAAGGATGATAATTGTGTATTTATCACCTGCAGAATAATTTAAACAGAATACGCAACCAAACTGTTGGCAGAAGCAGCACTCTGCTGCCTGCCTTTCACCCAGCTAGACTTCGAGGGATACACTGCATCATTTTTTATTATGTCGAACAAGAAAGCTCACAGGACAGCACAGCATACGGTTTGTCAGACAATAAAAACTGCAGCAAGTCATTATAAAAATGGCTGGCAGACATATTCATTATGCTGAGCTACCGTCTTTTCTGCTTCAAATATCTCTACAATCTGACCAGTAATCTATGTATGAGATTTCTAAACAGCTCTAACCCACTCAGTATTATGTTTCATCAGAAGGTCTGTTTGTGTATTTATACATGTGCTCACGCACACACACACACACACACAAACACTGAATCTCAAGGCAGTTAAACTTTCTAAATTCATTGAGATATGTGCAATAATGAAAATGCCTCTATCAGAAAGTATAATAAAGGGAACATTGAAAGATGATGTTAATACAGCTTTTGAAATGCTTAAGGTGTGCGAAAGACATAACAGAAAAATGCCATTTAAAAGGCTCCATATGAACATGTAAAGGAAACATGTTAAATAATGATAGTACATCTAGACCAAAGATTAGTTAGAGGAATAACATCTAGATGTCAAGGCACTCTTGGTGACTCCCATACGGTTTTTTCCTGAACAAACCTGTGAAATCCGACAGAATTTCAAAAGTTTCCTTTGCTACCGATGAGTGAGTGAGTGTGTGTGTGTTTTCTCATACATTCATTTGCCTTTGCATATTATTTCTAAAGGAGTTCAAAGGTAGTTACTTCTGGGAGACTCCAAAGAGCAAAACATTATATTATGGAAATGGAACTAAAGAGTAATATTACTGAAAGTGAGCATGGTTTATGAGTTCAAAGGAAACTATTTATGTTAACATCTAGAGCTTGACTGTAAAACTAACACTTTAAATTTTTGACTTATTACACTAATCTTAGTAGATGATATGTTGGTCTACTTAAAAATCACATGTTTTATTGTTGTCATTTTTTAACATTGTATCTCAGATGGTAAAGACTTTGCTTACCATACAGGAGACCCAGGTTCAATCCTGCATTGGGAAGATCCCGTAGAGAAGGGAATGGCAGCCCACTCCAGTATTCTTGCCTGGAGAATTCTGTGGACAAAGGCTACAGTCCATGGGGTCACAAAGAGCTGGACAAGATAGAGCGACTGACATTTTTGCTTTCACTTTAACATATAAGTTCCCAAATGGTATTTTTGCACTTTACCTAAGAGTGCTGAAATCATATGACAACATGAACTTGTTTTGAATATTTAACTAGCAGTGGCATAAATGATGAAGTTATCCTACAGTAGCTAACTTGTATCAGCCTTTTATAAGTTAACCAAAGGCACTTTACCTAGCTCTGTAAAAACTTGGCAAAATCTAACATGATTTTTGAAAATTCTCCAATATTTACTTTGACTTGGTATCAAGTTAGTGATGCCACTGTATGGTAAACATTTTGAAAATAATCTAATAATGTTTCAAAGAAAATTAACATCAAAACATGAGCATTGCTTACATTTAGCACCTGTAGCAGCGTTCCCTCAGAGGGGTATTTCACTGAGGTTTTGCAGAGTGGGGTGCTCTGTTTCTTCATGTAGAAGCCAAAGCCCAAGAAATGAAACTACCATGGTGTCTCTGTTGGATGAAAATAAATTATATCCATGCTGACCAGTGAATCTGGAGAGCAATTCTTTTAAGAGAAATTGAGAGTTTTACAATACTGATATAATAAATCTGGAAACAATCCCAGAGAATTACAGTATACTTGCATTTCAAAGGAAAACTAAATTCAGAAAAAGCTTCAGTAAGTTTATGTTACTGGCCATATTTGAATGCTTTGGAGTGGTAATTTTGTATTTTAGAAGGCATGTCTTACATATGTTATTTTTAAGGAAAAATCTAAGCATATTTTTACAAGAGCAAAGGACAAAAAGACTGTCTACTCCAATAAATTATAACATAATTCTTTGTAAAATATAATTCTAAATCATAAAATGATGTCTGGATAAGAAATTATATTTGTTGTCATCAGGATCAGAAAATATGCTGATATTCTCAAGACTCATGATTTACATGTTTGTTGAAGAACTAAGAATAAGCAACATTACCTTTCACTTCCTATCAGTAAGGATAGTTTGGTAAATCATTGCAGAATCATATGCAGTAAGGCTATAACATCAATGAATATATGTAATGTCAAGGATTTTCATCAATAAAGTGTTTCACACACAACAGTGAAAATGTTTCACTAAAAATCTATGCGAAGAATAGAATCTTTGAAACTCTGAGGCATCTTCCTATAGAGGAATCACTTGTATTTCTACCCTGGTTCAAATGGCTATTGTCACTATTATCTGAATGGGAATATTTTAGTGAAATATGAAAAGCATGTAATGAGGTAAAGGCTTTAAAGAGAGAATATGCTTTAATATTTATCATTTCATTAGAAATGAATCTCTATTGTGACTTTTTTTTTAAGTTAGCAGGTATGGACTTCATTAACAGTCTTGAAAAATGAATTTAGCCCCTTATGTTTTGGATTTATAATCTATAGAACAGGAAAACTTCACTGCTAATTTTAGATGTTTGTAATAAGATTACATGGTATTTTAATATAAAATGTGGCAAAGGACCAATAATATCAATAATAAGTACCCAAATCATGGACTATATCTAAAATTTCACCCAATCCATAACTAGGTATTATTGATTTAAGAAAACATGCCCAAAGATAGATTTTTTAAATACCTATTTTTCTTTATCGGTCCACATGTTTTATGCATTTCAAAAGCATATCAGTATCCTCTGTGATTCAGCTAAGGTAAACAAAAATAATTGGAATAGTGACAGCTAAATTATTAGAGACTTACTTGGCTGGGATACTACACTCCAAAGTACAAAAGTTTCCACTGGTAGTGATTTCTCAGAAAAATTAATAGGGTTACATTGCTTGTCTCCTCTTTGGCCTTTTAAACCTTCATGCATATAGTTTATCTAGAAAGGTGTTATCAAAATCAACTGAAACTTTAAGTTAAAGCAAAATTGTACCCATTTGCACGTTCTTACTTAGCTCTTCACTTTAATCAGATAAACACAGAAGTGAAAACTGCCTCTACACATATAAAGGAATTTAAGTTATAATACCAATTTCCCTTGAATTTGAAAATTAAACTCTTGGACTTTGAGTCATTTTTCTTCTTCACAAACAACCACAAACATCCAAGCACCATATTCAGATGAAATTGAGATCCTCCCCAATCATTTTTCTCCAAACTATGTCTTCCCATTCTTTCATACTTCTACTTATAGCTTAAGACCTCTTGAAACCTTTACAAACCATCTTAATTAGCCTTCCTTCAATTTATAATTTGGTTACATAGAGAAAAACTTTATTTAGCTAGAATCACTCTAGTCTTCCTCATAACTCCAAAATTGGGGTTATTAGAAAGAAAGAAATAAGCAAACAAGAAATAAAAAAGGCTAATTTGTAAAGCCTAAATGGCACCCCACTCCAGTACTCTTGCCTGGAAAATCCCATGGACGGAGGATCCTGGTAGGCTGCAGTCCATGGGGTCGCTAGGAATCAGACACGACTGAGCGACTTCACTTTCACTTTTCACTTTCATGCATTGGAGAAGGAAATGGCAACCCACTCCAGTGTTCTTGCCTGGAGAATCCCACGGACAGGGGAGCCTGGTGGGCTGGCGTCTATGGGGTCACACAGAGTCGGACATGACTGAAGCGACTTAGCAGCAGCAGCAGCAAACTAAGTAATGATATAAATTGTCTATTTGAGGACTGTTCATTGCCTTGAATGAAAATTCTCTGCTTCTCTCCACTTCATATTTTCCTTTGTAAAATGAAGTCTAGTTGTACCAAAGTGTCTGAGACACAGAAGCAGGGGGAAATCAAGCCTTCAGATAAATTATCCATGGTCTCCTCTGGACTCCAAGGTTATAGACATGCTTCTCACACAGCGGCTGTGGAGGGGGAACACCCCGATGGTTACAACCTAACCTAACCTCTTAGTCTCTTTAAGAAGTGGCAGTTTCCTGCATGATTTAGGCCTCATCGAGGTTCATACTAGGGTCACCGAATTCTTTCAGTTAAACATTTGAATATGTAGCCATCCTGCAGCAAGGTCCTTCTGGGGACCTCCAGATTGGTTCAGTTTCTTATGTTAACAACATTGCATAAAAACACCTCCTCTGCGTTTTAGTGACCTACAAATATGAATTTCTTTTTCTTGCACTAAGGTTTGTGGTTTGGCTTGAATGACTCTACTTTAAGCTCTAGGTCCTGTTCAGGTCTTTTTCATGTATTTTTTTATTTTGAGAATAGTCACTACCTACATTAGGATCTTTTTAGGAGTCGCCAAAGAACAAGAAGGGCCAATAGAAACATGATGTTTCTTAAAACCATGGCACAACCTAGAGTGTTGTCACTTCTGCCTGGCATCTATTCGCCTAAGAAAATCATATGACTGGGCCAAAATCAATGGAGAAGCGATGTATAAGCCACAATTCTTGTCAGAAGCACCAAAAATTTGAATACTAGAGGACATGAACATATATGTCTATGGCAGAGGCTAGTCACATGTATTAGGAACAATAATTTGATTGACCACATCTCCTCTGGAAACTCTCTAGACTGATTACCATCGGCTTCTTGGTGTGGTCTATGTCCTACTAGCTAAGCTCTAATTTCTTATTACCTGTCCACAAAGAACTGCTGTGTTGTGTCTGAGTTCCTGCCCTCCCTCTCCAAAGACCTTATTAAGCCCTCCTCGCCCTCTCTAAATCTAAGACAAGAGATACACTGGCTGATAATTTTTCTCTGCTTCTGTTCTTCACAGCCTTTAATAATACCACTCCAGACTGAAAAAAAGGGATCCTCTCATGGCTCAGATGGTAAAGACTGTCTGCAATGCTGGAGACCTGGGTTCAATCCCTGGGTTGGAAAGATCCCCTGGAGAAGGGAATGGCAACCCACTCCAGTATTCTTCCCTGGAGAAATCCACAGACAGAGAAGCCTGGTGGGATACAATCCATGGGTTCACAAAGAATAGGACACAACTGAGCAACTAACACATTACATAGACTAAAAAAGAAGAAATTTCTACTATATCATATCCTCTGTCTTTGGTACTTCAACTCCCTGGGGAACACTAAACGTAAATAAGGATATTTTCTTACATATGATTAGCATTCCAAGATGCAAATACTTCAGGATCAAAGGCTAAACAGGGGGAAAAAAGAGGGAATTTGGACATTTTTCCCTCAAAGCAATTACTTTGTTTGCAAAAGTTGGGTATCAAATTTGTAATTCTACTTTTGAATATCAGAAGCTGAATATCAACTAAGTCTCTCCCATTATATTTCCTTATAACACACACACACACCTATTTCATTTTAGACTTTGATGGCTAGGGAGAAGCTTATGTTTTCTAGAGAGCTAGAGATAAAAGCACATTAAGTTTTTGTACTGCCATTATGTATACAAGCTTATATCTTCCTTTTCTTTTTCAAGTGTCAACTCCTTGACAGTAGAATATGTTGTATGTAGTTTTTTTCCCTTGGAAATAATTAGAATAACAATTAGGGAAAAAATAAATATATGACATAAGCAATGCAATAAGAATTGTTGTCTTGGGAGTCTGATTCCTGGTAAAGAAATAACGATTGGAATAGCAGTTGCACCCTCATCTGAGAATAGGCTGTACACAGGGAGGAAGGATAAGGAGGACGGAGCAATGATTCTAGGAGCTCAGCTAAGGCAATGTGTAGGAAAGAACAGAATCAGTGTACTCAGAGGGGACATGTTTTTAAAACTGAATAAATCAAAATAAAATGAAACATCTTAATCCATATTTGCAACTGTGAACTCACATATATTAAAAAGAGATAGCATGGTGAAAATATACCTTTTGACAGTGAATACATGTTATTATCCATTTGTCTAAACCATACTCTGTATAACCTAGAGAGAACCCTAATGTAAACTATGGATATTGTATATGTCAATGTGGATTTGTCATCCATTGTAATAAATGCATCACTTCGTTCTAAAAGAGAAAACAGTCTTGAGAAAGAGAGACAGAGAGAAAGAGAGATTTTGTCCTTAAAACAAAGTTCAAAAAAAAATCAGCCTTACCCATTAGTCTAAGGATCTATAAATGATAGGTTCTGCTTTGTATTCTTCAACATTCAAAATTTGGGGCTTGTTTTGAAGGGAGATAATTATGTAGTGATCTTTAGAGAGCACACCCAATTTCTCTGGTTATAAAAAGCGTAATTCTGGGAAGCTGTACCAAGAGAGAACAGCCTGATCTGGTTTATAATAATATGTATGAGTGAAGTACAAAGTAATTTTGTTAGGGGAAGAATATTTTTAAAACACACCTGCAAGAATAACCAAAATATTTCATTATGTCACCTTTTAACGACTAGGACTCAGTTCTATTCGGCGTATTGGTACGTTAGCTCCATCTACTTTCATTTCCATTTCCATTGTAGGTTAGGGTATAATGTGTATACTATGCATTATATGTGATGCTGGTAACATTTTGCTAATAATTAAGCTCAAAAATGCTTCTTGATAATTATCTTTTGATATGATTAACACAGAAGGACGTATTGTGAATTAGGTCTAAATATTACCGATTTCACAACAGAGAATTGTGTTTTCTTCATGATTTGCCATCCTATACGTTCTTTTTAGAAATAAGGAAATAGCACTAATTCCAGACCACAGGCCATCTCATAGTGCCTCTGATATACTGGCTGGTGAAAGATTTTCCCTCAAGTAAGAAGCACATCGTCTTTTTTAAAATGGATTGTTTTGAAATACTCAAAAATACCCATGGTACTAAAATATGAATATGATTTAAATCAGTTTTACATTTTAAATCCAAGTATTTTTAAAGTTATTTTTAACACTTCAAATTTTTTGGCACCTAGTTCATACTGATGACATTGAATTTCAGATAAAAACTGCTCTCTTAAAAAAGAGACCAAAACTTAAGGACAAGGCAGCAATCAATCTTAAAACTTATTTTTTGCTTGTTTCCAAATAAGAAAAAAATTACCATAAACTGCAATATCTTAATTTTAGTGATGTATACTCCAGAAAAAAACTCTCCAGAATTTTATCAGGAAGTAAATGGATGTAGGTCTCTAAATAGTCATGTCTTTAATGATAGAACTTATTGTTCTCTGTGAGGAAGAAGGCTCCTAAATTTTAGGATTTTTTTTTTTCGCTTTCCTTACTATTCTATTCTTAATATGTACTGAAAATTTATTATAGACTCTTACAGGGTTTTTAGGGTCATATCACTGCTCTGCCAATTTATTAATAACAAAAGACAAAAGTCATGCTTCATTGGGCATTTATTATATGCTAGACAAACCGCCAACTGCTTCACATAGCTTATCTACTGGGGTGGCCAAAAAGTTTGCTTGGGTTTCTCTGTAAAATGTTATAGTAAAACCTGAACAAAATTTTTGGCCAACCCAGTACTTTAATCCTCATGAAGATCTTATGGGATAGGTAAGCAAAAAAAAAAAAAAAAATTAGACAGATTCATTATGTCACTGCAGATCTAGCAGATCGTTTTGAATTTTGAATTTTATTCTTTCCAAATGTCTTCATGATGTTGAAAAGTCAATATGAGAGTGGTGAAGGGGTGGGAATGTGAGAGCCGGTATGGAGGGAGGAGAGAAAAAGAAAGTACCAAGAAGACAATAAAGCTAGTGTTCAGTTCAGTTCAGTCACTCGGTCGTGTCCAACTCTTGGTGACCCCATGAATCGCAGCACGCCAGGCCTCCCTGTCCATCACCAACTCCCGGAGTTCACTCAGCTAGTGTTAGGAGACATTTAAAATCAACATGATCTTGGTGGAAAAGACTTCTGCCTTCTCTGCTAACACTTGGGTCGTTATATCACCAACAGATATGGATGGAGCTCAACATCATTGTCTAGATTTCCTTCTATAAAGGCATTAGGTATTTTTATGCAAAATGCTGCTTTCTCCAGTTTGTAATGTGTGTGTGTGTGTGTGTGTGTGTGTAATAAGAAAGTAAAAAACTTTATAATGTTTTCACTCTTCTCATCAGAAATTCAAAGGGATACAATTCTATAATTAATGGAAAAGCAGGGTCTCTATCCTGATTTAAAACAAAGTCCAAATAAGGAATTTGACCTTATATGTGCTGTGCTTAATCTCTCAGTCGTGTCCGACTCCGTGACCCCATGGACTGCAGCCTACAAGGCCCAACTGTCCATGGGGATTCTCCAGGTAATAACACTGGAGTGGGCTGCCATGCCCTTCTCCAGTGGATCTCCCCAACCCAGGGATGGAATTCAGGTCTCCTGCGTTGCAGGATGATTCTTTACCAACTGAGCCACCAGGGAAGCAACCTTATATATACATCTCAAATATGTGTGTGTGTGTATATATATATATGTGTGTGTATGAATGTATATGTATATACATAAACATGGGCAAAATGTGAGAGATGGTGAGGGACAGGGAGGCCAGGTGTGCTGCAGTCCATGAGGTCACAAAGAGTCAGACATGACGGGGTGACTGAACAGAATAGATACATATCAAAACCTTAACAATCCTCATGCCCTTTCAGGCAGTAATTAAATTTTTAAAAATCTAAAAGTCTTTAAAAAGATACCAAAATCATACAGTTTTAAATACAAAAAAAAAATATTTAGTGTACAGTAAAACACTGGCAAAAGGCTAAATGCTCATAATTGCAACCTTCTATATATATATATATTTATATTTATTTGTGTGTGCTATCTATGTGATAATAATACATATGTGAAAATTATATATAAAGACTTTTCAGAGTCTTAAGTTCATACAGCATCATATAATATTAGAAGGAAAGCACGGGATTCAATATTGTGTAAAAATTCAGATGGCCTTTATTACATAAAATTTAAAAAAAGGTAAGAGACCAATACCAACATCTGTGAGTAGTTATCTCTGAATAATTGGATTATTTATTCTTCCCCTTGTGTTCTGTTTTTATTCAGTTACTCTTTGCATTTTCTACAATGAGAATTCACTGTGTTTATTTTTGAAAACGAATGCATTTAAAGCTACAAACAGCTTATCTTACTATCCCATGTATACTTAATTAAACTAAATTTTTTAATTAAAAGATATTTTTCACTTTGAAACTGATTATGTCTTCTAAAATTATCTCACAAATTACTTGCTAATGTCAAAGATGCTTTTGCATTTTGTGAAAGTGATAGTTACTCAGTTGTGTCCGACTCTTTGTGTCCCCCGTGGACTGAAGACCCCCAGGCTCCTCTGTCCATGGAATTCTCCAGGCAAGAATTCTGGAGTGGGTTGCCATTCCCTTCTCCAGGGGATCTTCCTGACCCAGGAACCTGTGTCTCTTGCACCTCCTGCATTGCAGGCAGATTTTTACCGTCTGAGCCACCAGAGAAGTCCTTTTGTATTTTAGATTCTACTTTAACAAATTTCAAAATCATTTAATGAAAATAAATTTTAATAACTGAATTTATTTAAGACATAAAAAACAACTTAGGACAATATCAAAGAAGACTAAATATGATAGAAATACATTCAAATAGCTATTATAAATGAAAGAATTGGCTTAAAAGTGTTCAAAAATTCTTAAGTAATATCTATACTGAGACTTAGCATTACTAAGTGCTCTATTACACCATTATAGAAAATTTCATTAGAAGAATATATGTTTGGTTAGTTTTGGATACTTGATATGTCTTAAACTTTGAGTCCAAAGAAGAGGGGTCTATGAAGAGAGGAATAGATTTTTGAACTTGAGTGTTGGGAGTTAAGCTGCCTTACCTTTTATATAGTGTATTATTTTTTCAGAGATCTTTCCATACACTATCCTTACAACGCCACTGTGAGATACACAAGCCAAATATTTAATGAATTTGAGGGGTTTTGTGGCTTTCTCAGCCAATAGGTCCCAAATCTATGAACAGAGGCCAAATCTTACAGTCCTGTATTTTCTAAATGTAACATCTTTTTTCTTTCTAAAAACAGCTCTTTAAATCCAGGTGAGGGAAAGTTTTTAGGCAATAGGATCTCACTGCATGAGTCAAGTTATGTAACATGAGTGACTTTCTTTGTCTAAATACAGAATAAAAGATTAAAACTGGAATGTGTATGCACGTGTTTGTCTGTTTCCTCTAGTTCCTAGTTCATATCACATGGTTCTCATTATAGTGCAAGGTGCCTCAAGTGTGTTTCTCAGTTGTTTCTAGCATGTGGACACTAACAATAGTTTCCTTGCCTTTATACAGCCATGGGAAAATATTAACTAATATTTTGCTTCAGAAATCTCAATCAACATTTTACTCAGGCACTTCTAACAGGCAAATACATGAAAATAATCTAAAAGGAGCAGGCGCTGTTCTCAAAGGGTGTTTTACAAAATCTATTTCCGGCCTTATGAATAATGCATGCTGTATTCATACAGAAGTAAGGATACTAAGGTGACTGACTAGTCAGACTAGCCAGCCTTCCTCCTGCTGCAAAGAGGTCTGAGTTTTGTTTTGTGTATGCCCACTAAGACAGTTCAACGAAATATCCATCACATGTGTTGTGGAGTAAAACAAACTGAGCTTCAGACAAAGCAGACACAGAAGCAGTGGTGCTTCTGAAGTTGTGAACAAGCAGGAGATGTCAGTCTTTGCAAGTGTAGGACTTGTATTTATCAGTTTAATAAATTTCTAAATGCTTTATGACTCCAGTGATTAGGCATTAGAGCTAATTACGCTGAGTATTTTTTTCTTCAAGGCTTACTTCCTACTTTGACTCATTCAACTGAAACAATTAGATTCACCAAGAGAAATGGGTAATGTCTTTTCAAACCATATTTCCCATAACACTTAGTCTCCTGCAGCAAATCATTAAATCGTCAACAGATGCATTTCGTTTTCAGTCTATACAACTTCGAATAATCATTTTGAAGGGCAAAAGTAGCTTATTTTCTTTTCCCCTTTGCTATCAAATACCTTCTCCTGCCCCAGTTAGACAGGAGAAGAAAGGTTATTAAAGAAATCACTTTGCTTTTGTGCAACTTGCATACTAGTTTCTGTTTCAACAGTTAAGCATAGATATCAAATGTCATGAAAGGTCTTGGGGCAAGTAAGAAAGATTCAAAGTTCACTTTGTGAACAAGGAAATGACTGATTGTTGATACATGCAGAAAAGGAACATTGCTGTTAGTAAGGAGGAGCACCCCACAACTGGATCACCTAAGAAACTATATGTTCCAGAACTGACAAATTATTGGGGACCCCCCCTCAACTGCCTTTTGTTTCATCCCCCAAATATAAAGCAAGTATACTTTAGTGACATGATTTTTTTTTTCTGGCACCTTTCCATAGCCAATTCCATTCATGCAGAAAAAGGATAAAATTCCATCATTCGAGCATGACATCTCAAAATTCAAACTTAATGAGAGCTTTGGCAGCTTCTGTCGAAGGCAGACAGTGATTAACAAAACACTTCAGAGTACAAGGCACAGCAGTGCTCAAAGAAAACAGTGATGATCTCCACTTAATTGTAGAAAAGCCCAAAGCATCTGCCAGCCGAGGAGAGCTGGAGCCATAAGGAGCTATTGCTCAGATAGGCTGTCATCTCCAGAGATCAACAACCATATGCTCAGCTCAAGCACAAACTCCAAAGAAGTTAATTTTCTGACAAAATACAGGGATAAATATGACATTCAAACAAGTGTGCTCACCCATCCTGAACACACGTTCATCTGCACGCATCAGATTTATGCATCGTTTAAACACAAGCAAATATAATTTGTTTGGAACACAAACATTGCTGCATGGGTACAGGTATAATTAATCTTTGTCTGCTCCACAGGTTCTTGTGTTCTTCTGGTTAACCACGCTTTCAACAAACTTTTGATGAATGGAGAAGTCACTTGTTGCTTCATACCTTAACACATACCACACTTGTTCAGGCTCTTGAAATCAATGCAACTTTAAAACACAAGATGAAAAATAAGCCTATGATTGCTATGACATATAGAGAGAGATCTACCTGTCTACCATTCATCTATATATCTATTTATCTATCTATGAAAGCAAAGCTAAGATCTTAACACTCTGAGATATACTGTTTTGCATCCCCCTCTCTCTCTTTCTCTCTCTTCCTAAAATCAAAACTGAGATCTTGGCAAAATATTTCTGGGATACCACTTTGCAAATAGAAGCAAAGGTATCACCCTGATAGTTAAAAAAATAAGAGGTTGCATTCTAAGAAGGAAAAAAATCCACATTCTCCCATCATTGAGAGATGGAGATTCTTCTTGAGGTAACACTTCCTCAAAAAATGCAACACGTAGCATCAGATAGACTAGACTCAGCAGACCACCAACTGTGCACTAATGCCCTTTGCAAAAAAAAAAAAAAAAATCCAATTTCCCGTTTGTATCATCAGCATCTTCCAAGGCTACACTGAAATGTAAGTGTTAGCTTTCTTTTCCTAATCGTAGCCACTCTCCTCATGTTGGGGTTTTAGGGGAAAATGTCACATTGTCATGTCCCGTATAAGCTTTGTTAGAGCTAATTTGCTATCTTGTAATTTTGATGTTACTGTGTATTTGTCATTTTCATATATTTTAAAACATTTTTTCTGATAATAAAAGTAATTTATGCCTAAAATAATTATAAAATTATTATAATTATATTATTATATAATTATTATTATTATTTTATAAATTATAAAATAATAATAAAATTCAGACAGGTACAAAGAAGAAATTTTAAATCTTTAAAGCCACCATTATCAAAAATAAAACAAAAACTGGTTAATTTTGACAAATTTTTCTCAAATTTATATCCATATATGTGGATATAAATATGTATGTATAAATAATATACATAAACATATATATATGCTGAGATATGGAATTCATACTAAAATATATTTATATGTTTATTTTTCTCCCTATATTATACTCTGAACTTTAAGCATTACTTGTATAATTAAATTGTATAGATTTGAAGATACTTTTAAACTGCTAATTAGCATCCTGTTGCATAGATGGACTTACTTAACCATGATTTATTTAAGAACTCTCCTCTTTGGAGATTTTTTAATTTTTTGTGACTATAAATGGCACTATAGTGAAATTCATTATAAATATATTCCTAATTATTTTAAATGAAGTTTTAAGATCAATTGATATGATTATTTTTAAGACTCTTGATACGTGTTATTAAGTATTCCTCAAGAATGTTAATGACAAATTCATACCAGATATTCATAAAGATTACCATCTAGTGCCATCTTCATTGATAGATTTTTTTTTTAATTAAACATATTCTAGACTACTATACCAAAAAAAGGGTTTGTAGTCTGGGGAACAAAATTGAATATGACAAAGTTGATAAAATGCTTCCAAATCAAGGTGATTTAGGTAGAAATAATATTTACAAATAATTTTAAGTGGAAAAATATAAGAATATTCATACTTTCAGTTAGAATTGAAATGCTATAGATTTGGGGTAAAATATAGTTTTTACTTTATGAATAATAGAGGAAATAAAAGTCTATATAAAGAAAAATAGAAAAGGCAACAAAAAGCAAAAGAATTACTTTTGACCCTTAAGGACAGTTTATCCTTTAGGTCAAAAATATATATTGATTTAAGATTTTTAATACACTTCTCTGTAGTAAAAGAAAATAGTTTTTTTCTTTTAATACAGACAGACAAAATTAAAAGTCTGTCTGTCTTAAAGCATACACACTCACTCTTGAATAAATTTGTGAACATTCCAAACCCTTGATCTAATACACTACCTTTTCTATCAAACTTCATAAAATAAACAGTCTGTACCCCCACTGCTTCTATTCCTTCACCACCCTCTTCCTGATAAGCTAATTTGACTTCCATCCCCACAATTACCCTATAAAAACACTTTTCTAAGCACACCATTTATTTGTCTTGCTTAGTGTCTTTGGTTTATTTCTCTCTCTTTTCCCCCTTTTCTTTGTATTTCCTTCTTCTTGAAACTATTTTCTACTCTGTCGAACACATTCTACCCCTTCCTGTGCCCCTCTTCTTCCTTCCTCTGAGAATGAGTTCTCTCTCCCTCTCCTCCATTCAAACTACCTTTTTTTTTAAGACATAGCAAAATCAACATTGCTCCAAAAAGCCTTCTGTCATGGCTGTGACTCTAAAGAATTCATAGCACACATTTGACATTGATAACATATCACCTACCAATACTGTTTTATGAACGTATTTTAACTCTCACAATAAATTTTAAACTGCTTGAAGGGAGAATGCCTGAGGATTTTATATTTAGGCATTTATTTGCCTATTATTTCATCCATGTCAAATAAGCCATCCTATTGGCAGAGTCCAGCTCTCTTATAAGGACCAGATGACTCCAGTGTCTCCAAGTGCCTGTAATTAACACTGTCTCCTCTGCAGTCATTCCTGCTCCTTTCCATGTCATACAATGTTTATTCTATCATTCTGACATTACCATGAGCATTCTCCCATGAAATACTGAATTTTAAAATAGCACACTGTCCAGAATACAACAAATACTCAACACATTGATACTGCACCCTCTCTTTTGCTTCAATTCCCAACCCTTATTACTTAGTGTTCTGTAGAAAACTGCCATTTCTTGGCCTCTAAATATCCAACTTATCTTCCTGTTTGTGGGAATCTCCCACATTGCACTGAAGTTCTGCTCTAAGATGGCATAAGTGTTCCTAAAAATTACCATGCTATGCAAAATTATACAATAAAATCATTTGACTTAAGGGGAAAGTAGGTCTAGGGACACAACTTCATCAATCAGATATTTAAAATTTTTAAAACCTAACAAAAATAATAGCACAGTTTCATATATGTCATTATTACTATGATAAATATGGTATTTTACCTTGATAAACACCTGACATTTGCTCATGAGTGATGGTAGTGATACAGCGGGTGAGTTAGTGTGAAGTGGCGGGAGGAGAGTTATCTGAAGCCGGGTAGAACATCTTAACACCAGACGCGGATAGCTGTGACTCATAATACACACAATGAACTTGCGGATCTAGTAGACTTCTGAAGTTTGTTTGTGGGTGGGTAGGTGGGTGTGTTTTGTGTATTCCCAAGTGGCTCTGGTCAACTGAGCAGTTTTCTGCATTCACCTAGTCTTTCTCACAATCATAAAGAAACGTGAAATTTCATTATGCTCAATCTGTGCCCTGAGCTATCAACTGAAATTTGTGCTTTCAGAGGAAGGGTTATATCAGAAATGCATGCATTTACCACATTTATATATGCATTTCTATCCCAATTTCTGAATACCCCAAATATTGCCAGCTCTGTATAAAACTCAGAACGAGAAGAGGTTCTTCAAATGTTTTAGGTTCAATATAAATGTTTCTGTCATTTGGTCCTTATGAACCAGTGGGTTTACTGGTACTCCATACCTGTGATGGTTGAGCTGTCATCTAGGGCTTATTACATACAAAAAATAGTCACAGTATCTTAGGGTTTATAGCAACATCAAGTCTTCTTCTATAAAGAGCTGATTGCTTTTTGAGACATAACTTGACTTTTTCTACCCTTCACTATTAAACAACAGATAATCATATGCCCTAATCTGCTTAGTGTTATTTAAAGACAAACTCAACTGTATTCAACATCCATTGACTGCCAAGTGAAAGATTTACCTATTGTAAAGGCCAAATGGGCCTAAAGATGCAAGTTTCACAAAAACTTGATTTATACACTCACATGATATGTTTCTGTCAATTACTTAATCCATGCTTACTTTTGGACTCAAAACTGGGATTAGTTACCTGAGGAGGAAAAAAACCGAATTTGTTTTTTTGTGTACCCTAAGGACAAGCCAGGAAGAACAGAAAAGAAAATCTTATATAGGATAGAACTTTGCATGACGCATTTCCTCAGAAAGAAAAATTCAATGAATTGGGAGATTGGGATTGACATATGTACACTACTGATACTATGTATAAAATAGGTAACTAATGAGAACCTACTGCATAGCACGAGGGCTTCCCTGGTGGCTCAGATGGTAAAGAATCTGCCTACAAGGCAAGATACCCAGGTTTGATCCCTGGGTCAGAAAGATCCCCTGGAGAAGGAAATGGCAACCCACTCCAGTATTCTTGCCTGGAGAATCCCATGGAGAGAGGAGCTTGGTAGACTATAGTCCATGGGGTTGCAGAGCTGGGCACGACTGAAGCAATTTAGCACACATGCATGACACAATAGGACTTAAGGGAATTGTGTTGGGCTCCCTGGTGGCTCAGATGGTAAAGAACCTGGGGGGGTTACAGTCCACAGAGTCACAAAGAGTCAGAGAAGACTGAGCAACTGACACTTTCACTTTCACTGTATAGCACAGGGGACTCTACTCAATGCTCTGTGGTGATCTAAATGGGAAGGAAGTCCAAAAAAAGGGAAAATATTTATATATATGTATATATATAATCCATTCACTTTGATGTACAGTAGAAATTAATGCAACATATTAAAGCACCTGTACTCCAAAAAAAAATTTTTTTTTAATTTGAAGATTAACAACAAACTGGTTTAAGAGAAGGTATCTATCTGGGTAGATCTGCTGAAATAGTCTCAGTGTGGAAAGATGTTTGTAACCTTGAATGCTCACATCCATTGTCACAAAAGTTCTCAATAATCAGGCAGATGATTATAATAATCATCCACCCTGTGGATGACATGTAGCCTCTTCTTCACAGTATCTTATTTAAGCCGGTACTTTCACAATGGGCTAACAAACAAAGTGCTAGCATGGCAAAGATAGAGGCTAGACAGGAGCCCAGTTAAACAGATTCCCCTTTACCCAAATTGATATGGATACTATCACTGTTAAATATCAGGATGCCAACATGATAGATCGATATAAAATCAATATATACCTAGAATCAATCATCTAGTCATCTACTTGATAGTTTGCTCATTACACTAAACTATTTCCAGCAGAGATTCAGCTCACTAGAAAAGAAAAAAAAAAAAACTTTTCTGGATTTGGATTTTTCTTATCCACCTACCATGTTTCTGCCAGCAAAATCATCTGGTTACTTATCAACAGGGAATCTACTTTAAAATTAAGGAAGTAGGAATCTACTTTATAATTAAGGAAACTTGATGCCTTAAAGTTTCATTGTTCTTACAATGCTGCTGCTGCTAAGTTGCTTCAGTCGTGTCCGACTCTGTGCAACCCCATAGACGGCAGCCCACCAGGCTCTCCCGTCCCTGGGATTCTCAAGGCAACAACACTGGAGTGGGTTGCCATTTCCTTCTCCAACGCATGAAAGTGAAAAGTGAGAGTGAAGTCGTTCAGTCGTGTCTGACTCTTCATGACCCCAGAGACTGAAGCCTACCAAGATCCTCTGCCCATGGGATTTTCCAGGCAAGAGTACCGTAGTGGGTTGCCATTGCCTTCTCCAGTTCTTACCATATCAGTTAACAAAATAGATGAACTTATAGAACTAAAGGATGGTCTAGCAAATGCAACGGTGTCAACTGGCAGATGATGCCTTGAGCCACTGAATCACTGTCCCACATGATGAAGTGTTTGTTCTGAACCAGCAATAATATAAGAGAAAATGGAGTGGCTATTTACTGATATGGGACAGACTGCAGAATGAGGAAGTATAACAGAGTTTCAGGATTTGTTTTGACACTTTGAATTTGAAGTGTCTATTAAATATCAGTGTGGAAAAGCTATGAACTTGGATAAGTCACAGCTATATTAAAGTCATAAAATGTATTATAACTGGACTATGTTTATCAAAATAAAAACAACTAATGTAATAAAATTATAGAAAAAAAAGACAGTGTGGAGACTTAGGGAAAAAGGGGTCTAGAAAAGATTTATATGAGACTCATCAACAAACAGATGGTATTTAAAGCCAGTAGACTAGATGAGCTTACTTGGACAATGGAAGCTGAATAAAGGAGAAGCAGTCCAGTGATCTTATGGCTCTCTGGAAACAACCAAGGAGACTAAAAGAAATAGCCATTAGGCAGGACAACCAAGAACCTAGTGTCTTGAAACCTAACTGGAGAAGCTTTTAAAAACAAGAGGGTGATCAATTATGTCAAAAATGCTACTGTAAAGTCAAGCTGAAAAGAGATCAATACATTTTGTACCGTGGAGATCACCATTGCCTCTGACAGCTATTTCAGTGAATTGATAGGAGCAAAAGCCTGACTGAAGTGGGTTCAACAGAGTTCGAAAGGAAAATTATTGATGATAAATACATATGTAATTTTGGAGAAACTTATAAAGGAAAGTGGTTGGTTACAGAAATAAGGAAAACTTATTCCATGATTATCAAGAGAAAGTAGAACACAGATACTACATATGCAAATGCATTAATACGCATGAGGACCTGTGGAAGTACTTAATACCTTATAGTCAAGGTCATCTTTTAAATGCAGTTACTTTTTTGCACTGTCAGCTGATACACCTAATTTGTTTTACCCAAAATGCTAGTTTCTCTGAGTACCTTATAATAAAGCGATTCCATGGTCAAACACTTTTTAAAATTCTGTGTCAAACATGGGAAAACAGTTTTCTTGATTGTAGAACTTCTCAGAGCGTTTGATAACATACTTGTGAAATTTAAGAGAGGTTTATAACATGAAAAGTATCCCATAGGTATCTAACAAAAGACTCCATTCCATTTTCCCCAAATATTTAAATGGCCTACTATTTTACAAGATGTACCATTGGGAGAAAATTTTTTAGATACTTCGCTGCCTGAATTTCTACTCTGAAAAGTCATTCAAGGATAGTCAAGCCCTCTATACTCTACTTGGCAGAGCTAATGGCATTTTCAAAGGCCATGCCATACTTTTAAAGATCTAGCATAGCTATTTTTCAGGGGAAAAAAAAAATTCTACAGCCTCTTGAGGAATCAAATTAGGAATTTAATTTTAAGTATAGCCTTCTTTTCCTTAGCTAAATCCTCTGCATTTCAAGTTCAGTTGGCTTCTTACTCAAATATAATTTTGTTACTTTAAGTGTCTTGTCACACCCATAAAATTTGAAAGTTGGAATACAAATCACCTAATAACTTCATTATTTTATTATCTCAATGAATTTTCATATAATATAATCTATTAAACCTTTTTGTTTGATAATAAATTAGCTAATTGTTTATAATCAAATTATATCATATCTTACATAGAAAAAAACAAGTCAGCTACTACCTGGATATATAGTGTTGGAGGAAAAAATTTTTTTTAATTTTCCCTAAAAGAGAATAGTTATAGAACTCTACAGGAAAAAGAATACAAGTACCTTGCCTTTTTTTTTTTTTATCAAAATAATGTCATTCATTAAGCAAGTACATGACAAACCTTATTTTTAAAAATTGAAAGTT
Source organism: Bubalus bubalis (assembly GCF_019923935.1). NCBI lineage: Eukaryota > Metazoa > Chordata > Mammalia > Artiodactyla > Bovidae > Bubalus > Bubalus bubalis. The sequence goes on from NC_059165.1 coordinate 19,267,338, forward strand.
ATTTTTTCTCATATTTCTTCCAAGAATTTACCTTATTGTGCCAGTAAAGACCAGAACGTTACTCTGCCTGTGTCCCCTGATTTTTTATACAGATAACCAAGAAGTAAGCAAATGGCAAATAAAAGATCATCACTTTTTTACATAATCATTTTTTCCTAGAATTATACACACATCTGTGGTCTGCCTTAACCACTGAAAATTGACATTTCCCATATCCTCGGGTTAGTGTGACATTAACTGAAGCATCACATTCTGCTAGTCTCTCTTTCCCTTATTATTTTTATGCATTTTATGCTATTTTTGAAGACATGCTTGTTGAACACGGCATGACTGAATATGAGTGAAGCCAAATATCAGAACTTTTAACATGAATACAAATGTCAGATTGCAGGCAAGCCCTCCCTGGTTGAATCTGATAACAGAGAACAGACCTCATGTCCAGGTAATGCTAGAATGCTAGCATTTTATCCTTATAAAAGTGCAAGCATAAATGCCATAAGCATAATTTGATATAAATTCAGGAAAAGATAAATGTTCCAGGTTAATTTTAAGAACAAAGTAAAGCTTCAAATCTGTAAGATCCAGTATCAACCTCAATATGATATGAAGGAAAATTTTAATTTGCTTAACTAATAATTACCTGGATAATCCCAGGTAATTTAACTATCAGTTTCAGATTGTTGCTGCTGCTGCTGCTGCTGCTAAGTCACTTCAGTTGTGTCCGACTCTGTGCAACCCCATAGATGGCTGCCCACCAGGCTCCGCCGTCCCTGGGATTCTCCAGGCAGGAACACTGGAGTGGGTTGCCATTTCCTTCTCCAATGCATGAAAGTGAAAACTGAAAGTGAAGTCGCTCAGTCATGTCCGACTCTTAGTGACCCCAGGGACTGCAGCCTACCAGGCTCCTCCGCCTTGGGATTTTCCAGGCGAGAGAAATGGAGTGGAGTGCCATTGCCTTCTCCATTCAGACTGTTAGTGACTAGTTTGAATGGGATGCCTTGAAAATAAAATAACATTTGTTCCTTTTGTTGTTGTGTTTTACATTCATTCTCCTTACAGGGTCAGCTCAGTCGTGTCCAACTCTTTGTGACCCCAACTCTTTGAGCCCACCAGGCTCCTCTGCCCATGGAACTTTTCAGGCAAGAAAACTGGAGTGGGTAGTCATTTCCTACTCCAGGGCATCTTCCCAACCAGGGATAGAACCCACGTCTTCCACATTGGCAGGCGGATGCTTTACCTGCCACTAGCACCACCTGGGAAGCCCTAGTATGTATCGCCAAGTCATTTAGATTTTCAGTAATCCATTCCAAAAAGTGACCACAGGTGACAGGGAACCTCTTGACACTCATCTTTTAAAATTTGTAGCTGAACAGTTGTTGAAGGAAATCACTGAAAGCTAGGTGACCCAGGGTCTGGGACCCTTTGACACAACATATTTAGAGCATCAAACACAGGTGCATGCCAACCTGATTCTAATTATCTTGACGGCTAGAAAGAAATATCTTTGTACTTCATTTCGGGCTAACCTCCATTTTGCCATTCAACTGAAAATAATAATACTTAATGTGAGCTATATAAAGACTTATTTTGCCTTTGCAGCAGCCTGTGCTCTGAGCATTGTCAATCCATACTTCTTTTATTTGGGCGAATCACTTTCTCTTTGAGTCTGTGGAAGAACCCCAGCAGAGGGAAGGATACTTAGCAGAGTCGCAGTATATAAATAGCTCTGCTGAGAGCATTACAAAGGCTCTGTTGTGCTATCATACAGCAGAGCCAATAATATACAATATGAAAAATCCCTGCCAAGTGCACAGAGAATACAGACAACGTTCGCCATTTCTCTGATCGGCTGTTTGTTATGTGTTGCAAGAGTTTATAGCCAGAGAGTGAGAAGAGTCTGCCACACCTCAAATTCTTTCTATTAGAACAATAGCAACAACAACATAAGCCATAAACACGCACACAAACATATGTACGATCTGAAAGACATCAGAAGAGCATCAACATCAACAACAACAAAAAACAGTGGGTAGGAATGGAATTGAGATGCAAACATTTCTATAGAAGCAGAAATGGAATTTTCATGAAGCACCAAAGTCCTGTATAATCATCCCTTGAAGATGTCTTCTGTTTTCTGAAAGTACATAAGTCCACAGACTTGTAAGTATTAAAACATCAGGATTTTTAAAGAAAAATCATACTCTAAAAGAGCACATATGAATTGACTACCTTCTTGAAAATGCTAAAACAAAGCCATTTATTCACCATGAAAAGTTAAATTTTATTTTCAGAAGATGGACTCTAAAATCAGCGTCACTGATTATTGTTTTCAAAATAAGGCTCAGACGTATAGAAAGAAAATAAGATTTACTTGGAGGCTACAACTTAACATTCTCTTAGACTTTACCTGCTATATTTGAAGGTGTGGTTGTCAAATACTCATTCTGGTCAGTCTTGATTTTTGCTACTTTCAACAAACATTTTTAATTTTTATGAGAAAATTTTTCATGAAAATCATATATTTCAGTATAATATCCTAAAATAACATTGCAGTCATATACTCTAAAATTTTCTTGCCATCTCACCCAAATCTCTTCATCTCCTTTACTATAACTCTTCTGTATTTTACTTCCTAGAGTCCTCTGATATTTCTTTCCTCTTCCATTTCTGTCTTTCTTTTTTCCAGTTACTTCTAAAATCAGTCATACCCTTGTTTTGATTTTATCTTTATTTCATATAAATCTACTTCTGAATTTCTCTCCTCTTCCTTGAGTCCCCCCTCTCCAAAATGAGGCAGCAGTAGAAATTTTTTGCAATAATGCTTTATAAATTTTCTCAAATTGTGGAGAACAAAAAGTTCAAGGTAAACTTTTTCAGCATATGCAAAGTTCCTTTGGTGGAATCCCGTCATACATTCCATTCCAGTTCAAATTTCACCTATCCAGTGAAATTTCTCTCTCCTCAGGGAAAAATGTTTGTTTTCCTATCTGCACCCACCCCCCTGGAACTGTATACATGATTCTACTTTAGAACTTGTCACATTATCTTATGGAAGGTGGTTTACATATTTATCTGAATTGCTTGATTGGAAGAAAAACGGCTTATACATCCTCTTATTCTCTATACTCAAAATGATATCCTAAACCCAGCAGGTCATCAATAAATGAAGTTTGAAGAAATCTATACACTCAAATGGTTTTGAGTTTATAATCCTGCTTTCCACTTACTGGAGAAGTCAATTAACCTATATAAACTCAGATTCATAGTTTGTAAATTATAATTACTTCCCAAGGTGGTGAAATGATGTATTTAAATTACTTAGCACATTACCTGGCACAGAGTAATTGCTCAATTTATGTTAAGTGTTTGCTCCTTGGGAACATGGACTTCTTCTAATAATAAATAATTTTGATATGGTTATAATTTCTTTAAAAAAACAACTGCTAGAACTCCCCCAAACACTTTTTGTTACGGCCAACATCATCCTACAAATGTGCCATTGGGTGTTTCATTAAATGATATATAGATTCCCTAAAGGTGAAGTTGAGGACTTGAAACTTTTCTGTAATGGGCATCACGAGGAAGGAGGAAATACAGATGGTTCATGGCAGATCCAGCTGACCGGGGAGCATTGCTTGAGGACAACTCTGGCCCAGAACAGTGACAGGTAAGGGCCCCTCTGAAAGTCTGGCTCAGTGGCCTAGAATAAGACTGCACGCACGTCAAACATGAGACCTGTCATTTGATCCATCCATGCTGCTAAGTCACTTCAGTCGTGTTCGACTCCGTGCAACCCCATAGACGGCAGCCCAGCAGGCTCCCCTGTCCCTGGGATTCTCCAGGCAAGAACACTGGAGTGGGTTGCCATCTCCTTCTCCATTGAGTCATCATTATTACTGCATTTAATGTACTGCATGATTATAAATTCTACTCTAATACATTAAAAAACAAACTAGCTAATGCTTGCTTTGTATATAATCATCTATTTCTGGAGAAATCTTACTTTACTTAGTACTCTTAACAAAATAAAAGTCATAATCTAAACGATACTAAGAACATTATATACATTCCTGGTGTTCTGCCTGAAATAAATACATCTGTCTATACTACACATGATTTCTTGTCTCATTGCTCTTGAAAGGCTGTTGTTTGTTCTATAGGTGGAGATGAGAGAAACCTTCAGAGATTTAATTTCTTACTGATAATTTAAAAATTTCACTTTCACTTCTTGCCTATCACATCCAACTGTTTAAAAAAAAAAAATCTCCAAATTTCCCTAAATCTTCAAATTTCTGAAACTGCTTAAAAGAAAAGAATCTATTTAGGTTGTTTCTTCCTTTTCAGTTCAGTTCATTTCAGTTGCTCAGTCATGTCTGACTCTTTGTGACCCCATGGACTGCAGCACACCAGGCTTCCCTGTCCATCACCAACTCCCAGAGCTTACTTAAACTCACATCCACCGAGTTGGTGATGCCATCAAACCATAGCACCCTCTGTCGTCCCCTTCTCATCCCACCTTCAATCTTTCCCAGCATCAGGGTCTTTTCCAATAAGTTGGTTTTTCGCATCAGGTGACCAAAGTATTGGAGCTTCAGCTGCAGCATCAGTCCTTCCAATGAATATTCAAGACTTATTTCCTTTAGGATGGACTGGTTGGATCTCCTTACAGTCCAAGGGACACTCAAGAGTCTTCTCCAACACCACAGTTCAAAAGCATCAATTCTTTGGCACTCAGCTTTCTTTATAGTCCAACTCTGACATCCATACATGACTACTGGAAAAACCATACCTTTGACTAGATGGATCTTGTTGGCAAAGTAATGTCTCTGTTTTTAATATGCTGTCTAGGTTGGTCATAGCTTTTCATCCAAGGAGCAAGCATCTTTTATTTCATGGCTGCAGTCACCATCTACTGCAGTGATTTTGGAGCCCCCCCAAATAAAGTCTCTCACTGTTTCCATTGTTTCCCCATCTATTTGCCATGAAGTGATGGAACCAGATGCCATGATCTTAGTTTTCTGAATGGTGACTTTCAAGCCAAGTTTTTCACTCCACTATTTCACTTTCATCAAGAGGCTCTTTAGTTCTTCTTCACTTTCTGCCATAAGGATGGTGTCATCTGCATATCAGAGGTTATTGATATTTCTCCCAGCAATCTTGATTCCAGCTTGTGCTTCATCTAGTCCAGCATTTCTCATGATGAAATCTGCATATAAGTTAAATAAGCAGGGTGACAATATACAGCCTTGACGTACTCCTTTCCCCATTTGGAAACAGTCTGTTGTTCCATGTCCAGTTCTAACTGTTGCTTCTTGACCTGTATACAGATTTCTCAGGAGGCCAGTTAGGTGGTTTGGGATTCCCATCTCTTGAAGAATTTTCCACAGTTTGTTGTGATCCACACAGTCAAAGGCTTTGTCATAGTCAATAAAGCAGAAGTAGATGTTTTCCTGGAACTCTCTCACTTTTTTGATGATCCAATGGATGCTGGCAATTCGATCTCTGGTTCCTCTCCCTTTTCTAAATCCAGCTTGAACATTTGGAAGTTCATGGTTCACATACTGTTGAAGCCTAGCTTGGAGAATTGTGAGCATTACTTTACTAGTGTGTGAGATAAGTGCAATTGTGTGATAGTTTGAGCATTCTTTGGCATTGCCTTTCTTTGGGATTGGAATGAAAACTTACGTTTTCCAGTCCTGTGGCCACTGCTGCATTTTCCAAATTTGCTGGCATATTGAGTGCAGCACTTTAACCGCATCATATTTTAGGATTGGAAATAGCTCAACTGGAATTCCATTCAGTGTGGTTAGTTTTCTTTAATTGTGGTTCTGTGATTCATCCTGTCTGCTCTCTGATGGATAAGGATAAGAGACTTATGGAAGCTTCTTGATGGGAAAGACTGATTGAGGGGGAAACTGGGTCTTGTTCTGATGGGCAGGGCCATGCTCAATAAATCTTTAATCCTATTTTCTGTTGTTGGGCGAGGCTATGTTCCCTCCTTGTTGTTTGACCTGAGGCCAAATTATGGTAGAGGTAAGGAAGATAATGGTGACCTCCTTCAAAATGTTCAGTGCACGCACTTCTGCATTCAGTGGCCCCCCACACACACACACTGCAGCAGGCCAATACCAACTCACGCCTCCACCAGAGACTCCTAGACACTCACAGGCAAGTATGGGTCAGTCTCTTGTGGGGCCACTGCTCCTTTCTCCTGGGTCCTGGTGTGCACAAGGTTCTGTTTGTGCCCTCCAAGAGTCTGTTTCCCCAGTCCTGTGTAAGTTCTGGCAGCTCTATGGTGGGGTTAATGGTGACCTCCTCCAAGAGGGCTTATGCCACACTCAGATGTGCTGCATCCAGAGCCCCTGCCCCTGCAGCAGGCCACTGCTGACCCTACCTCCTCAGGGGACATTCAAACACAGCTCTGACTCTGAAACACAGTTCCTCCCATTAACTGCCTTCAATGCACAGACCTTGGTTTAGATATTACCCAAATCTATTCTTTTTCACTTAACTTTGTCTATTTCTCTACTCTGTATTTGTATCATTCAGTTTTTCCCCAAAGGATGCCAACTTTGCACTTATATCAACTGAAACTCATTCTAGTGTTTTGTTAGGTCGGTTTCCTATGTCCTCAAGTTCATTTTCATTTTCACTGTTAGTTTTCTCAATGATTCAGCCCTTAACAATAGAAATGAAGTACACAGGTCCCAATTCTTTTGAAAAAAGTGCTTGACTATTTCCCCCAAGTATCCAAACTTCCAGGAAAACCCCACAACACCCTTGTTTTCCAGGTCTCTAAATGGGTTTTATTCTGACTTTACCTTCCTCCCTTTCCAGCCTAGAATCCTTGGACAGTGGTTTAAGTCTCTGTCTTGCTAGCATCTCAACTCCTTTAGGCTCGTAATGCCTGTGATCCTGTCCTATAAATATTTAGTTCTCGATAGGCCCAGTCATCCACTGTCTACATTCCTACATACATACAGAGCTGTGTTAGGAAAAAATCACAGAAGCATATCATTTGATACATTCACAAATATAGGGCTTCTGATTTTAACAATGCCCTCTAGGTTGATAAGTAATTTTAAATGATTTTAATTAGTTCTCTTTTCCAATTCTAGAGTAGTTGTCCAAAGTTTTATTATTCTTTTGAAACGAATATTAAACTTTTACCTAATTTATTCTCAGTATATATCTGGAAACCAAGGTCATCTGCAATTTATTTCCTCAAATTCCTGCCTCTTATTTTAGAAAAATGATTTACTCCTAAAACAGTATAACCTCATCCCATGCTGCTTCCAGGGGTGGAGAGGAACAGCCCTATTTATATTCAAGAACAGACCTTTGCCTCTTATCTAAATCAGTGGTACTGATAAGTGATCGAGTTTTTACTGGTCAGAATGGGGAGGGAGGAGGGAGGAGGGTTCAGGATGGGGAACACATGTATACCTGTGGTGGATTCATTTTGATATTTGGCAAAACTAATACAGTTATGTAAAGTTTAAAAATAAAATAAAATTTAAAAAAAAAAAAAAGAATGATAACAGAAAAGAAATAGGAATTTTTCACAAAGTGTTTAATATCAATGTCCATGTTTATTCTGAGGAATCCATTTCTACCTCACTCATCTTCCTTGAAAAAGAAAAGGAAAAAAGTGAAATTAAAAATATATATATTTCTTGCTTGCCCACTGTTTAGATGACATTTTTTTCTTTTTTATTTCTTCTTTCTTTCAGAATTAAGCTTCTAAAATGATATACATCCACTGTTGCAACTTCTGTAATTCCCACTTAAGCACTAACATTTGATTCCTATTCAGTAAATATACTTTTATTAAGATCAGTAACTATCTCCTTAATCATCAAAGTCAAGGGTCACATTTAAAGTTCTTATTTTCTTTGATCCAAAATATGCCTTTGAAAAAAAAAACAAAAAACAAAATATGCCTTTGGAACCACTGATGAGCCCCACAGCTCACAAAAACTTTGAAAGTTTTTTCTCCCTTTGATACTGCAACATTCTTTTCTTGCTCTACTTACTTTCTCACAAGACTACTTGTCCTCCTTTTGGAGGTCTGTCTTCTCTGCAAGCATCTTAAATTTTGATGTTTGTCTTGTGCTCTCTTCTTAGTTCATTCTAGTCTCACATGACTCACTCTCTGTGTAATCCCATTCCTATTCCTGACAACTTCAAATAATCTGTAGCTGGACAGATCTCTTTATAGAGTAATAAATCTGTTATTAACTTCCCATTTTATCCATAGATCCTGTTAACCTTCATTTAAGTGTTCTCAAGTTACAAATCCTTTTTCTCTTAGGTTGTCTCTCTTCACCCTTGAATTAGCTGTCCAAGTCAGATACTGCTTCTCCCTTCCTTTCATTTTCCAGCCATTTTCAGTTAATTAAGCCAACTTGCAAATTCTTCTTGTCTTCTGGATCCTGACAAGCACCACTTTAACCAGTTTCCTTTGATTTCATCATTATGGCCTTCATTAAAGCCATATCTTTCTGACTCCAAACTCTTTCAAAATGCACCTAGATGATCTTTCTAAAGCTATAGTTTTCTACAATGGTATGGTTTCTACAGGACGAAGTCCATGCTCCTAACCATGCATTTCAAAGCCCCTTCCTCTCTTGTATACTTCTCAGCACTCTTTGGTATCTTTCTCATCCTGCCTTACTAGACACCTTAGCACACCCAGCATGCCTTCTCCTGGGCACATGCTTCCCTCCTGCTGCAATATCCTTCTTTTTCACCCAAATTTTTGACCAACATTCAAGCTAGAACTGAAGGTTCTCTCTAAGACACCGCTTTGGTTTCTTTTACAGTGCCTATTAAAGGATTGCTTACTTACTTTGTTCAACACATTATAAGCTTCTTGACTAGAAGGAATTTGCTGTTTTCATCTGGTATGGAACCTGGTTTGTTGCAGGCATGTAACAGATGTGTACTGCTAAATAGTATCCTCTTCTCTCAGCATTGAATCTAATTTCTCGCCTTCATTTAAGCACACTATTAAAATCTCCAGCTCATCCCTAGGAGTTTCATAATTCTTTTAGTCATGAGCTTTATAACTAGTTTGCTAATGGCAATGTTAAGCTTTTTCATTTAGAAACAATCATGAGGCTTAGCTCACAAAATCTTTTGGGGGCAAGTTGAAGCATGTTGGTGCAAAAATAAACTAATGTTGGCAGTAGAAGTATGTCTTGGGCTAAAGTTATTGAAAATGTACGACATTATTTAGAACAGCTCACTTATAATCTGATATTGGCAACCCTAAATGTTCATATTACTATGTGCTCAGTAGAAAGTTGGTAACTGACTCACAAATTTAATTGGAAATGTTTTTTGAAATTAAGGGTTTTTATGTCAAAGGAAGGACTTAGCAAGACTATACTTTTTTTTCAAATATTCTGTCCTCCCATTAAGAATAAATAATAATTTTTACTCTTAAATTTTAGGACTATAACTACATTTTATTAGACTACTCACAGATCTAAATCTTTCTTCTCATGGAGGTTAAGGAAAAAGTGTAAAATACACGTGCTCTTCGGCATTCTCATAGTTCCTACTGCAATGTCTCGCCCCTCTCTGATGACACCCCCTTCCTAAGCACCCAGGTATTATCTCCCACCTCTCCAGCCACCCATGATATTTCTGAAGAATGATAGTGTAATAAAGATTGAAGAGTGATAGTCGAATGATAGTGTAATAAAGACTGAAGTTCCACTCCTTCGTGACAACTTTTATTTAAACATGGCACTTTAACAGACCAAAAAAATTGCAAGACTTAAAGGAATTATATTTAAATGTTCATTTTTGACTCTAACAATTGGTGGAACTGTTTTTTCTGGGGGAATGGGGTGAGAAGAGAAAACTATTTAATGCCGCATAAATTATAACAACTACTCATAAGACCAGATGTATTGTTAATTTCCTGGAAAACATATCAGAACTGGTCTGAAGATAGGCCTTTAGCTTGTTTTCTAAAAATTAATTTGATTTTTTTTTAAACACTGAGGAAATTAGGATTCAATCATATGCTGCGGGGCCCAGAAAATATCATTCGGGAGCCAACTAACAAACACAACTCATGAGGTGACAGCAAGGGATTAGGTGATCCATCACAGTCCCTGTAAAGGAGTTTAGAAAGAAAACCAGAAAGGCAGCGTTCCTAAGAAAACTTGGTCTCCAAGAAGCGTTACCTGGTATTTACCTGGACACATGCTTAGTGTGAAAGGTAGGGCTGGAGGAGCATGAATAGTTTTTGAAAACTTTCATACAAGTTATTTTAAGTCATAAACCACATTTACTCACTGCTTCCTCAATTCACAAGAAAGAAATGCACAGATGAATAACATTTAAAGTAAGATAAATGAGAAAGGGGCAGTATCTTGAATTTATCATCGACTACTTTCTATGCTTGTAAGCCAGATTTTGGAGTAGAAGTATAATTATTAGAATATTTTTATGTTTCTTTTCATTGAGCTGAGGATCAATAGTATGTGAACTGAGGGGAGAATTTTCCCAGAGTTAGAGTTTAGTAAATATCAATTTGCTAAGCCTTGACAGAAATTTGAATTACTATTTACGTATGTGAAAAGTAAAAAAGAAAAATATGCTACTCTTCAAAAGTGTCTTTGAATGTTGGATACTTGATAATAAATTTCAAGTGGATTCAAAGTTATTTAAATGATAACTATATCTTTGAATTCTTATCTCAAGAAAGTTTTTAAGGTATATCTGGTATATATAATATAGATAAGGTTAATCTATATTAACCATCACTTCATGGGAAATAGATGGGGAAACAGTGGAAACAGTGTCAGACTTTATTTTTCTGGCCTCCAAAATCACTACAGATGGTGACTGCAGCCATGAAATTAAAAGACGCTTACTCCTTGGAAGGAAGTTATGACCAACCTAGATAGCATATTCAAAAGCAGAGACATTACTTTGCCAACAAAGGTTCATCTTGTCAAGGCTATGGTTTTTCCTGTGGTCATGTATGGATGTGAGAGTTGGACTGTGAAGAAGGCTGAGCGCTGAAGAATTGATGCTTTTGAACTGTGGTGTTGGAGAAGACTCTTGAGAGTCCCTTGGATTGCAAGGAGATCCAACCAGTCCATTCTGAAGGAGATCAGCCCTGGGATTTCTTTGGAAGGAATGATGCTAAAGCTGAAACTCCAGTACTTTGGCCACCTCATGTGAAGAGCTGACTCACTGGAAAAGACTCTGATGCTGGAAGGGATTGGGGGCAGGAGGAGAAGGGGACGACAGAGGATGAGATGGCTGGATGGCATCACTGACTCGATGGACGTGAGTCTGAGTGAACTCCAGGAGTTGGTGATGGACAGGGAGGCCTGGTGTGCTGCAATTCATGGGGTCGCAAAGAGTCGGATACGACTGAGCGACTGATCTGATCTGATCTGAATCTATATTAATCATTGTGATCCTAATCTCAGAAAAATATCTAACATGTAATAATACTCAGCAAATATTTCCTAAATAAATGGTACACTTCATAAACTGAATTGATTAGGGTGGCTAATATTAATAATATTTAAATATTTATTGAGTGCTGACCATGCACCAGGCCTTGGAACAATGGCTTTCTGTGTAATATCTTTTTTAATCCTCATGGCAACTGTATAAAGTGAAATGGTGATCCTCATTTTAAATATAAGGTAAATGAGGTACTGAGAGTTGAAGTAATTTCCCCAACTAGTGAGTGATGGAGTTACATAGGCATAAGAACTTCGGAATCCCTGCAGTTAACCACCAAGCCATATCTCTTCTGCTTCTTCTACTGTGTTTTCTTACATTCAGTCATTTAACAGGCATTTATTGAGTGGCTTTTAAGTGCTAAGCACTGTTCTAGAACTGAGGTTATTAGAATGAGCTGAATAGTAATTCACGTTCTCCTTAACCTTATCACATTCAGGAGAGGGATGGAGAAGAAACATAAGTTAAATTGATAAAGAAGAGATAAAAAAATAAATAAATGCAGAAAAAAGAACGGAGTATAACAGCTGAGATTGCTATTTTAGATAGAAGTCAACTGAAACCATGCTTTTAAGGTGACACTTGCCCAGAACCATGAAGAAAAGAGGAAACAAGCTATGCAAATATGTAGGGGAACCTGTCCTAGCTGTGGCCAGGGGCAGAGCATCCCCAGAGGTGGCCAGTGTGGGCAGAGCAGTCGAGAAAGTAGGAAGAGACAGTGAGAACAAAGGTGAGCCGCAGGGAGGCACAGGACAGTACAGGCCATGATATAAAGACCTTGGGTTTTATTCTGAGTGTCTTAGGAGACCATTCTAGGGCAGTGAGAAGTGAGATTATTTAAAAACAATAAACACACACACACATACATCTTGCTATTGTATAGACACTAGACTTCTCAGAATTGATTATATAGAAATGAGGAAAGAGGTGCTTAGAAATGTTACAGAATTAAATATTTTCCTTCTGTAACTCAGAGACTCTTAGGTCTAATGGGCTGAGCTAAGAAAATCTGCCTATGAGAAAAGTGCTGAATTTAATTAGATCACTGCCAGTTACACATCTGTATGGTCCTCTTTTTCAGGCTACATATACAAATCATTTCTTTTCTCATTATCCCATATATCCCCTACATAGGGATAATTTATGGGTCAATAATCCCTACCGATATTGCTCTCCTCAGTTTCAGATCCTCATATCAAGCATTACTGTCCCTCTTCTTGAATGTCCCACTCAAAAGCATTTTGAACATCATGTATCCAAAATCAAAATCTTCATCTTCTTCTATAAACTCTCTTCTCTCTTAAATTCCCTGTATTGCTAAATGGTATCACTATGCCACTTATGTAAAGTCATAGGCCTAAGTCTGCTTATCCTTTTATTCAAGAATATTTATTAAGATCCTACTATATAACAGAAATGATATTGAGACCAGGGGAAGCAGGTGTGGATTCAACACATGAATCTTCGTGTCTAGTGAGGCATGTGGTCAAGAAACAATAGCACAAATGACTAGATATACAAGGAACGCATAGGGTGTGAAAAGATTATAAAATCTGGACTGAGATGTTGGAGATCTCCCAGGGTAATTTTCACTGAATCTGAAACAGAGTGTTAAATGAGTGTTAAAATCAGTGAGGATTGGGTGACAGTGGAGGAGAGAAAGAAAGGGGATGAGAGAGACAGAGGGGAAGATGTGAAATAGAAAAAGAAAGACAGATATAAAGAGAGTTTGCAGAGGGTAGGGAAGAGAATGTATTTTAGGTTTTAGGCAGAAGTCATCACTTATACAAAAGCCCTGGGTATATAGTGAATAATGAAAAGAGAAGAGAGTTCAGGATGGTAATCCGAAGAACACTAGTCAATAGTGTTCTAGTTTATAGAAATTGATTTAAAAAATAAAGAATAGAAAAGAAGCAGGCAAAGACTGAGGAAAGTTAGAGTTGAAAAATCAGGAGAGTATAATGTCAAGGAAAAAAAGGAGTTTTAAAATACAACTGAAAAGAAAAAAATCAAGTAAAATGAAGACTTAAAATTGTCCACTGGAATTGTTAACACTGAGTTCAGAAAAGACCTCAACTAGAGATGACATTAGTAGCAACTATAATGTTGCTACTAATGTTTTGCAGAGTGACCACAATTCCTAAGAGTCTATGTTATAAAAATAGAAAACTAAATAGAAATTGTCAAATATCTTGAAGAGATAATTCACATTGTAGGAAACTTGATTGGCCAACCAAACATAGGAAAAGCAGCTCAACCTTCTTAGTAATCAAGAAAATTCTATGTTATTTCACATACCAGTACACCAGATTAACAAAAAATATTCCATTTTAAAAATATCAAGTACTGCCAATACAATAACATGAAACCACAGGAACACTTAAACACTGCTGGTTATGTTACACACCTTGGAAACAACTTATCTTTACTTAGAAAAATCAAAGATACCCATGTTCTGTAACCCAAAAATGTCCTATAGTAATCCGTACACATGTATAGCATATGTAAATATACCAGAATGTGCATATACACAGTATTATTTTTAAGAGCACAAAACTGGAAGTAAATGTCTACAAACAATAAAAGAGATAAATATAAGTGGTACGAGAATATGATAGACCAAAATATAATGGATTTTTTAAATTAAATGAACTCTACACAACATAGATGAATCTCAAAAGCATAACATGGAAGAATACTACAGAATGATCCACTGTGTAAGATATTATCAAGCAGTTAAAAGTAAAAAAATAGTATTTAGCATTATACACATAGTGGCAAAACAATAAACAAGAACACAGCAAAAACAATAATTTCAATATGCTGTCTATCTTATTGCATTATATACAATAGGATAAAAAGGAGATATGAGTAAGGAGAGCCACATTAAAAATTTAAGTTACTGGTAGAACTTCATTTCGGAGAAGGCAATGGCACCCCACTCCAGTACTCTTGCCTGGAAAATCCCATGGATGGAGGAGCCTGGTAGGCTGCAGTCCATGGGGTCGCTAAGAGTCGGACACGACTGAGCAACTTTACTTTCACTTTTCACTTTCATGCATTGGAGAAAGAAATGGCAACCCACTCCAGTGTTCTTGCCTGGAGAATCCCAGGGACGGGGGAGCCTGGTGGGCTGCCATCTATGGGGTCTCACAGAGTCAGACACGACTGAAGCGACTTAGCAGCAGCAGCAGCAGTACTCCATTTATTCATAGGTAACTGGCACTTCTTTGAATCCATTTTTTTTCACTATTTTTTTTTAAAGAATGATAGGGCAAGAAAGGAATAGAGAAAGTAGACAAAGTCTTATGAAAACAAGAGAGAGAGTGATAAGAAGAGGATGTGAAGACCAAGATAACTTCACAAGATGAAAGAGACTTTTACCACCACTAAACAGCATCTAGAAGAGAGAACTTAAACACAGATTCAGGAGAGATAGAGTAAGCTCTGGAGCAGCTGGGAGCCGGGGGTGGGGGGTAAAAAATGAAGGAAAGTTTGCATAGCTTCATTTCTCTTATTTATTAGTTGAGGAAATAACTTCCCTTCACACAGATGTATGTGATATAATACCTAAGGACACAAATCACTGTTTTTTGAAAGAAAATTTAGAGTAAATTCAAATGCTTAAGTCCTATGTGACTTATTTCTTTATCTTTCCTTTTAAAAATATTTTATTGCATAACATTTTCAATGGACACAAGAGTAAACAGAACAATTATTAAAAACCCCCATATATCCTTTGCCCACATCCCAAAATTATCAACACATGGCATTTTTACTTCATCTGTAACCCTCCTCATTTCTCCCACATTATTTTAAAGCAAATCTTGGATATCATATCATTTAATCTGTAAATATTTTTATATGTAGCTCTAAAATATGATGCTTAAAAACCATATCCACAATGTTATTGCCATGCCATAACACATAATTCTAATATTACCAAAGAGCCATAATTGACTTCCTTCTGACACACTCTCCAGAAAACTCATACCTTCCACTTCCCTAGCACTTAACTCTGATCAGTACCATTTAACATAATTTAAAATAGATCCACAGTATCTCTGACTTGCATGAGATGTCACCAACTTCTGGCACCAAACCTGTAGAGTGTCCCAATTTAACACCACTCTTTCCTAGTTGACTTTTTTTAACTGAAGAATATGTTCTCCCAAGTCTCCAACTTGTGTTCTGAGTCACAAGTTATTCAAGTTAACTTATATGCCAGGTAATTAGTCCTGGACCCACTTATCAGAATTTTATCGCACTAATAATGTTTCATAGGAAGGGTTAAAAGAAAGTCGTAAAAAAAATGCAGATCAAAAAAAAAATGTCAAGTCTATGAAAAATTCACAGCAGTGATCAAATTTGGAGTTTTCATTGTGTCCTTGGTGCAGAAAAAGAACTCAGTACATGCACAGAGGAGCATGTCAAAATGGTTCAGTTTGTTCCCAGAGCTCTGACACCAGCTGACTTCGATTAAATAGCAGTGAGCTGGAAAAGCATTCTGGGTATTGGCATGCAAATGAATTCACCAAGCATTTCTTCCTATGGTTTTGGAATTCCCACAGCCACAACTACAATGACACGTATATTTTAAAGTTGAATTTTAAGCAAGTAAATATGAGACTAAAACTGTCCTTTAATCCTAAGAGAATTAAATTTTTCTCCAAGAGGAACAAAACTATTTTTAATATAACATTATGTTGTAAAGTGTTTTCAAAGATACATGAGAACAAATGTATAGGGCATAACCTTTAATCCATAATTTCAGCCTCAAGATGCTGTAATGGCTTTCTTTGAATTAAGACAATTCTATTTGGGAGTTTTAAAGGAAGGTCATAATTGGTATGTGAGCAATTAAAGATCAATGGTTGGATAGTAAAACATTGTTTGTACAGCCTCTAGAGCATCAGCTTGGCTTTTAAAATAAATACTGCCTCAATCATTTAATTTTATAAGAAACTAACAGCACTCTGAAGCAATAACTACTTTGTAGAAAAGGCAAAGAAAAAAATCATTCTCTCACCCGTATAGAAATTCACATAGAGAATTTTAAAATATATTTATATTTGACACCTCGACTGTCAATTCCCTTATTCTAAAGAGAATGAATTATAATGAAGCCATCTCTGGCTCAGAGAAAATATTCTGATAGCAGCGCTTTAGTATTGTAAGACAGCATCTTGATTTCTCTTAGTCTGTAACTCCACCCCCTTCCCACACTGCACCCCCCTCCACCTTAAATAAAGTAGTATTCAATTCTAAAATTATAAACTGAAACACAAAGTGCATAATGCAAACCATCCTTCTTCTGTGTAAGCCAAGATCACTTTGCAGCATACCCCTGCAGGGGACCTAACAGGGAATTTCCAAAACATTAATGTATTCAGAAGAAATGTCAAAATAAAGAAAGCCTGTAAACATTGTCTGTGGGAAGCTTTTTTGTGCCCTCCTTGAATGCAAAACGAACTCTCATTTTCCCACAGAAGTAGGATCTGTTTCTGCCATCTAGTGACAACAGGCCAATGGGTGCTTAGAAAAGAAAAGCATTTTCTAAACAGGCTCAACAAATCCATCTAAAGCAACCAGTATTTTACACACATATATGGGGGCACACACACACACACACACACACACACACACAGATTCTTTAGAATGGAATCTTTAACAGGGTGTTCAGAGAGTAAGTGGTGTCCAGATGTTCCTGACTGATCTCTGAAATAGGCGGGGAAAAAAGGATAATAGTATCTCTATGTGCAGAATGCTTTTAAAGTTGCCCAATCACTTTCACATGTATTATCTTCACAAGGGTCTAAAACAGAGTTCAAGCTCTGGTTGGGAGTATGGGCTCTAGAGTCAGACTGTCTGGATATAAGCTTATCTACTCATATTTGAAATTTTGTTCATGACTCATCCAAGCAGAGGATTCAGTTCTCCTGATTATGAGGTTTTATTGTTCACTGCCTAAGTTCCATTATGGTGAAAGCATTAAACTAAAAAAAATCACCTTTATTTAAACATTCTGACTCTTGAACTTTATAGGAATATTAACATCGACAAGTAGATTTAGAACTATTTGGTGGCAGACACCTGTGGTCAAGGAAGGTGAGGCAGAACAACTTACCACAGGCAATCCTTGTTTTATTGCACTTCTCCAATACTGAAGTTTTACAAATTGAATGTGTGTGGCAACCCTGTGTTGAGCAAGTCTATTGGTACTATTTTTCCAACAGCATTTGCTTTCCTGGCCTGTATGTATGTCACATTTCAGTAGCTCTTGCAATATTTAAACTTTTTCAATATTATCAAATGTTTATGGTGATCGGTGAGCTCTGATGTTCCTACTACAATTTCCCGGAGGAGGGCATGGCACCCCACTCCAGTATTCTTGCCTGGAGAATCCCCATGGACAGAGAAGCCTGGTGGATTTCAGTCCATGGGGTCACAAAGAGTTGGACATGACTGAGCGACTAAGCACACTACAAGTTACTGAAGGCTCAGATGATGGTTAGAATTATTAGGAATCAGATATTTTTAAATTGAAAATATATATTGGGGTTTTTGACATAATGCTATTGTACATTTAATAGACTTCAGTGTAGTGTAAATAACCTTTATTGCATTGGGAAACCAAATAATACATGTAACTTACTTCATTGTGATATTCAATTTATTGCAGTGGTCTGGAACCCATAATACCTCTGATACAGGGATTTTAGTTCCCCAGCTACCCCTTGGAACTTGGGTTTGAAGGATTCCAGAGGAAGAAAATAAAGGCAGTAATTACTTGCTGATTCTTCTGTAGTATTGTTTATTTCCTTCCTGACGTTTACCTATTAAATAAATCAATACCACTGTAGTTAGCTCAAACTGTTCTCTGTCCATTAGAGAGAATGGGGAAATACAAAAAAAGGAAGGATGACCTTTTCTGGGAATATAGGAGCTCCATCCCTAAAACTGAATAGAGGGCTGATTATTAAGGCATAGACACAGGTTTCTAGAGGGGGCCTGTGAATGTATTTCTCTTTTGTCCTCTCCACATTTTATATTTATATATCTCTGCTTCCAAGACCAAAATTTCCTAATTTTTATCCTATATCTATGGATGCTCACTTTGATATTCTTTACTGATTGTCTCTTATCTCCCCGACTCTTACATGCTGGAATCTCAGGGAATGATCCCTGGGATCTTTTCTATCTATTCTCAAACATACAGTAATCTTATCCCACTTCACAGATTTAAATACTGTCTATATACACACCAACAACTCACAAATGTGTATATACAGCCATTTTCCTAGTTTATTCAATCAACTGTCTTACATTGTATAGGAGGCAGTGATCAAGACCATCTCTAAGAATAAGAAAAGCAAAAAGGCAAAATGGCTGTCTGAGGAGGCCTTACAAAGAACTGTGAAAAGAAAATAAGTGAAAGGCAAAGGAGAAAAGGAAAGATATACACATTTGAATGCAAAGTGCCAAAGACTAGCAAGAAGAGATAAGAAAGCCTTCCTCAGTGATCAATGCAAAGAAATAGAGGGAAAAAATAGAATGGGAAAGACTAGAGATCTCTTCAAGAAAATTAGAGATACCAAGGGAACATTTCATGCAAAGATGGGTTCGATAAAGGACAGAAATGGTATGGACCTAACAGAAGCAGAAGATATTAAGAAGAGATGGTAAGAATACACAGAAGAACTGTAGAAAAAAGATCTTCATGACCCAGATAATCATGATGATGTGGTCACTCATCTAGATCCAGACATCCTGGAATGCGAAGTCAAGTGGGCCTTAGGAAGCATCACTACAAACAAAGCTAGTGGAGGTGATACAATTCCAGTTGAATTATTTCAAATCCTGAAAGATGATGCTGTGAAAGTGCAGCACTCAATATGCCAGCAAATTTGGAAAATGCAGCAGTGGCCACAGGACTGGAAAAGGTCAGTTTTCATTCCAATCCCAAAGAAAGGCAATGCCAAAGAATGCTCAAACTACCGCACAATTGCACTCATCTCACACGCTAGTAAAGTAATGCTCAAAATTCTCCAAGCCAAGCTTCAACAGTACATGAACCGTGAACCTCCAGATGTTCAAGCTGGATTTAGAAAAGGCAGAGGAACAGAGATCAAATTGCCAACATCTGCTGGATCATGGAAAAAGGAAGAGAGTTCCAGAAAAAACATCTATTTCTGCTTTATTGACTATGCCAAAGCCTTTGACTGTGTGGATCACAATAAACTGTGGAAAATTGTGAAAGAGATGGGAATATCAGACCACCTGACCTGCCTCTTGAGAAATCTGTATACACGTCAACAAGCAACAGTTAGAACTGGACATGGAACAACAGACAGGTTCCAAACAAGAAAAGGAATATGTCAAGGCTGTATATTGTCATCCTCCTTAATTAACTTATATGCAGAGTACATCATGAGAAATTCTGGGCTGGATGAAGCACAAGCTACAGTCAACATTGCCGGGAAAAACATCAATTAACTCAGATATGCTGATGACACCACCATTAAGGCAGAAAGCAGAGAAGAACTAAAGAACCTCTTGATGACAGTGAAAGAGGAGAGTGAAAAAGTTGGCTTAAAACTCAGCATTCAGAAAACGAAGATCATGGCATCTGGTCCCATCACTTCATGGCAAATAGATGTGAAAACAATGGATACAGTTACAGACTTTATTTTGGGGGGCTCCAAAATCACTGCAGATGGTGATTGCAGCCATGAAAGACGTTTACTCCTTGGAAGGAAAGTTATGACCAACCTAGACAGCATATTGAAAAGCAGAGACATTACTTTGCCGACAAAGGTCTGTCTAGTCAAAGCTATGGTTTTTCCAGTGGTCATGTATGGATGTGAGAGCTGGACTATGAAGAAAACTGAGCGCTGAAGAATTGTTGCTTTTGAACTAAGGTGTTGGAGAAGACTCTTGAGAATCCTTTGGACAGCAACCAGTCCATCCTAAAGGAAATCAGTCTTGAATATTCACTGGAAGGACTGATGCTGATGCTGAAACTCCGAAACACATGGCCACCTGATGCGAAGAAGTGACTCATTTGAAAAGATCCTGATGCTGGGAAAGATTGTAGGCAGGAGGAGAAGGGAATGACAGAGGAGGAGATGGTTGGATGGCATCACCAACTCAATGGACATGAGTTTGGGTAAACTCCGGGAGTTGGTGATGGACAGGGAAGCCTGGCGTGCTGGTGTCCATGGAGTCACAGACAGTTGGACTCAATTGAGTGACTGAACTGAACTGTCCTACTGACATACCCATTTGACAATACCACTGGCATCTCAAAATGAATATGCCCAAAAGTGAGTTCCTAAAATTCTCTCTGAAACCTACAGGCCCAACTCACCTTTCTGATGGCAACTCCATCCCTCCACACTCTAGGTTGTTTATGATGATACAATTTGAGCCTCTGGATATAGCTGGGACTGAAATTACCACTTGCACTTCCTGGTTACAGCACCAATAATTACTTTCATTTGCCAGGAAAACAACTGTCTTGACTATCATATGCTAGCTATATATCTTATCATCATTTTGAGCCCAGACTAGAAAACCCTCTGGAAACCCTTCTCCAACATCTGAAGACTGAGTTAGGCATCCTTCTCGTGTGATGAGTTGGGCACCTATCATATGATGTCACATGATATACTTGTATATTATCAGTATGTTGTAATGTAGATTTGTCTCATTACCAATTCAAATTGCAAAATACGAAGATAGAGATTACATCTGTGTTCCTCGTCGTGTGCTCTCTCTTGCAAAGTCTACGTCACAAACCTAATAAATATTTTCAAAGTCTTGAATAATTACAAACCATATTCCCAATTCAACTCTTTAACCATATATCAATTTAACAGTCTTAGGCTACAAAAACAAAATATCCAACTCAAATTTCTTCTTCTAAAAATATTATCATCTTTCACAACATGAAGTCTCTAGCAACATAATTTCAGGATTGATATAATTAGAGTTTTACCCCATCATCAAAGATCTCAGGTTTGTCCTCAAAATGGTACCCTCATGGTCACAAAGTAACTGCAGTCACTCTGGACATCAAGTCCAAACATGACAATATTTAGAGGAAGAAAGACACTATTAGTATTTGTGAATCTCTCTTTACTGAGGGAGTGAGGGAACCTTTGCCAGAATTGCCTTCTAGACTCTTTCATGTATCAATGGTCAGAGTTGCCCATCCCTAAACAAATCCTTGGTAGGCAGACATCTTAACTACCATGCTACAACCTGGTAAGTTTGAATTGCCCCAATCTGTCTAAACAGGTCATACTTTACAAAACTGTAAGTGGAAGTTAAGTTACTAAGCATTTCCATCCCAACTGTCAGGACCAGCACGGATATATTTATATAAACAGCTTAATGTATCAAGATGGCAGCTCTCCTATCCCATTGTTCCATCGTCTGGTATATGAACAAGTGATGTCTGTGAACTACTTCAGTTTCCAGAAACTGGAAGGACTAGCATTTTTCAATTCCAATTCCCCTGCTATTTGCTCATATATCTCCTGGAATTTGCTGTCTCAGAATGGAGGTAGAGTTGGGAGATAGGGGAACAATATTTTGTCTGCCTGAGAGCCTAATACCTGTGAGGTAGAAGATGATGGGAAAGGGACTCTGAACTATAATGTAGTTATCAGATCATATCAGATCAGATCAGTCGCTTAGTCGTGTCCGCTCTTTGCGACCCCATGAATCACAGCACGCCAGGCCTCCCTGTCCATCACCAACTCCTGGAGTTCACTCAGACTCACGTCCATCGAATCAGTGATGCCATCCAGCCATCTCATCCTCTGTCGTCCCCTTCTCCTCTTGCCCCCAATCCCTACCAGCATCAGAGTCTTTTCCAATGAGTCAACTCTTCACATGAGGTGGCCGAAGTACTGGAGTCTCAGCTTTAGCATCATTCCTTCCAAGGAAATCCCAGGGCTGATCTCCTACAGAATGGACTGGTTGGATCTCCTTGCAGTCCAAGGGACTCTCAAGAGTCTTCTCCAACACCACAGTTCAAAAGCATCAATTCTTCAGTGCTCAGCCTTCTTTACAGTCCAACTCTCACATCCATACATGACCACAGGAAAAACCATAGCCTTGACTAGATGAATCTTTGTTGGCAAAGTAATGTCTCTGCTTTTGAATATGCTATCTAGGTTGGTCATAACTTTCCTTCCAAGGAGTAAACATCTTTTAATTTCATGGCTGCAGTCACCATCTGTACTGATTTTGGAGCCCAGAAAAATAAAGTCTGACACTGTATCCACTGTTTCCCCATCTATTTGCCAGGAAGTGATGGGACCGGATGCCATGATCTTCGTTTTCTGAATGATGAGTTTTAAGCCAACTTTTTCACTCTCCACTTTCACATTCATCAAGAGGCTTTTGAGTTCCTCTTCACTTTCTGCCATAAGGGTGGTGTCATCTGCATATCTGAGGTTATTGATATTTCTCCCGGCAATCTTGATTCCAGCTTGTGTTTCTTCCAGTCCAGCGTTTCTCATGATGTACTCTGCATATAAGTTAAATAAACAGGGTTGCAATAAACAGCCTTGACAAACTCCTTTTCCTATTTGGAACCAGTCTGTTGTTCCATGTCCAGTTCTAACTGTTGCTTCCTGACCTGCATACAGGTTTCTCAAGAGGCAGATCAGGTGGTCTGGTATTCCCATCTCTTTCAGAATTTTCCACAGTTTATTGTGATCCACACAGTCAAAGGCTTTGGCATAGTCAATAAAGCAGAAATAGATGCTTTTCTGGAACTCTCTTGCTATTTCCATGATCCAGTGGATGTTGGCAATTTGATCTCTGGTTCCTCTGCCTTTTCTAAAACCAGCTTGAACATCAGGAAGTTCACAGTTCACATATTGCTGAAGCCTGGCTTGTAGAATTTTGAGCATTACTTTACTAGCGTGTGAGATGAGTGCAATTGTGCAGTAGTTTGAGCATTCTTTGGCATTGCCTTTCTTTGGGATTGGAATGAAAACTGACCTTTTCCAGTCCTGTGGCCACTGTTGAGTTTCCCAAATTTGCTGGCATATTGAGTGCTGCACTTTCACAGCATCGTCTTTCAGGATTTGAAATAGCTCAACTGGAATTCCATCACCTCCACTAGCTTTGTTCATAGTGATGCTTTCTAAGGCCCACTTGACTTCACATTCCAGGATGTCTGGCTCTAGGTCAGTGATCACACCATCATGATTATCTGGGTCGTGAAGATCTTTTTTGTACAGTTCTTCTGTGTATTCTTGCCATCTCTTCTTAATATCTTCTGCTTCTGTTAGGTCCATACCATTTCTGTCCTTTATCGAGGTCATCTTTGCATGAAATGTTCCTTTGGTATCTCTGATTTTCTTGAAGAGATCCCTAGTCTTTCCCATTCTGTTGTTCTCCTCTATTTCTTTGCATTGATCGCTGAGGAAGGCTTTCTTATATCTTCTTGCTATTCTTTGGAACTCTGCATTCAGATGTTTATATCTTTCCTTTTCTCCTTTGCTTTTCACTTCTCTTCTTTTCACAGCTATTTGTAAGGCCTCCCCAGACAGCCATTTTGCTTTTTTTCATTTCTTTTCCATGGGGATGGTCTTGATCCCTGTCTCCTGTACAATGTCACGAACCTCATTCCATAGTTCATCAGGCACTCTATCTATCAGATCTAGGCCCTTAAATCTATTTCTCACTTCCACTGTATAATCATAAGGGGTTTTATTTAGGTCACACCTGAATGGTCTAATGGTTTTCCCTACTTTCTTCAATTTAAGTCTGAATTTGGCAATAAGGAATTCATGATATGAGCCACAGTCAGCTCCTGGTCTTGTTTTTGCTGACTGTATAGAGCTTCTCCATTTTTGGCTGCAAAGAATATAATCAATCTGATTTAGGTGTTGACCATCTGGTGATGTCCATTTATAGAGTCTTCTCTTGTGCTGTTGGAAGAGGGTGTTTGTTATGACCAGTGCATTTTCTTGGCAAAACTCTATTAGTCTTTGCCCTGCTTCATTCCATATTCCAAGGCCAAATTTGCCTGTTACTCCAGGTGTTTCTTGACTTCCTACTTTTGCATTCCAGTCCCCTATAATGAAAAGGACATCTTTTTTGGGTGTTAGTTTTAAAAGGTCTTGTAGGTCTTCATAGAACCAACTTCAGCTTCTTCAGCGTTGTATTTCAATTATAATGTGTTCCAATAAATTTAAAAAAGAAAATGAACTAGGACTTAGTCAATATATATATATATTAGAAGTAGGTGAGAGAAATCTTTAGCTTTTTCTTCTTCTGCTGCTGCTGCTAAGTTGCTTCAGTCATGTCCGACTCTGTGTGACCCCACAGACGGCAGCCCACCCAGGATCCCCTGTCCCTGGGATTCTCCATGCAAGAACACTGGAGTGAGTTGCCATTTCCTTCTCCAGTGCATGAAAGTGAAAAGTGAAAGTGAAGTCGCTCAGTCATGTCTGACTCCTAGCAACCCCAGGGACTACAGCCTACCAGGCTCCTCCACCCATGGGATTTTCCAGGCAAAAGTACTGGAGTGGGGTGCCATTGTCTTCTCTGAGCTTTTTCTTCTATGATGGAATAAATATCATAAACCTAATTAAACACTGAAGAAGCTGAAGAGGCTGACACATACTCTTTCAACATTACTCCATAATCTCAAAGAATACAGCTAATCAAATTGATGGGACTAGGAATCCTGTTAGCAATAACAGTTTTCTTCCTTTTATCTTAATGCTCTCTCTCTACTTTCTCAAGTCCACTTAGAATATTTTCACAAGAACTCCCAAACAGGTGGCGAACAGTTATTGAGCATACACTACAAATAGAACACTGGGTCACATACATTACTGTGGTTAATTCATAGAACCACCTGATACGAGGAAGCATACTTTGATTTCACTTATGTAAATTGACACCCAGATGAGTAAAGCAGCTTGTACAATATACCAAGTAAATGACTGAGTCAAGATAAGAACCTAGATCTGTCTGATGACATAGCCCACTAGGTAAGAGATTAAATTTCATATAACTAAAAAACTCTTTTATCTCATAGATAATTCTGAAAGATTGTGTCTCCTACATACAAAATTCTGACAACACCTAGAGCATAACATCCAAGTACTACACAGACAACTGAAGTCTTTTCAGTAACTGTTATCAATTGGGCATGATAGTGTATGTTGCAGAAATAAACAATGACAACAACAAAAGGTGTATTGCTTTCACTGGAAATAATGCACACTCTTTTCGGCTCACATGTCATTGGCTGGGGAAGTCTCATGCCCATGCCTAAACTTAAGGGAATGGAAAACTGGTCTTTTGTATGTCCAGAAGCAGCAAAGACCCAGAGGTTTGGTGAGTGTTAGTGATGTCTATGAAATCAACACTTGATATCTGATCTCTTTGCTTTTTTGAAGGTGAATTTATAAAGGAGAAGAGCTATCTCTGTCTAGTGACATGATACAATGTGAATATTTGGTCATCTTTGCATGGTTTACTTCTCTCTTTCTACATCATAGACAACAGTTACAGATACAACATATAAATAAGGTCTGAAATGAGTCTTCCTGCCTATATACTCCAAAAGAAATCTGCTGTCAAAAGCCAAAAGTAGAAACCCTTAGAGAAAAACAGATATGCTTACCTAGAAGAAAATAATTTTAATGATAATGAAAGTGTTTCCTAAATAACAGAGGTAGACACATTTATCTTTATCTCTGAATTATTCTTCAGAAAACTTTGTAAACTTTATCATTTTCAAAATTACAAAAGAAATGTGTAGCTGCTATGTCATGCTGAATAATACAGAAGCATTAAAATGTTATTAGCTTAGATTCTTTCCCCAGCTATGCTGCCCATGGGTTAAATGTTAAATTTTTAGTATATATTCTTTGAGGCTTGACTCTATGCTCGTGCCAATACAGAGAGCTTCTTCTTTTAAGATAAATTCAATACCTGTTTTCCTATAACTGCCCTTTTATAAATCAAGAACATCTATTCACATTAGGATATTAGTTTAACTCATTTATATTAATAGCTGAAAAACATCTCTATTAAAATTGTACCTTCACTTGTATAACCATTCACTTATTTTTAGTTATTCAGAGTAATTCCAGGTCTTTGAAATGATAAGCAAGGATAAAATAAACCCCAATTATTTATATATATATATATATGTTTTATATATTATCACTTTTATTTTTATATGCTGCTGCTGCTGCTAAGTCACTTCAGTCGTGTCCAACTCTGTGCGACCCCATAGATGGCAGCCCACTAGGCTCCTCTGTCCCTGGGGTTCTCTAGGCAAGAACACTGGAGTGGGTTGCCATTTCCTTCTCCATTCCTAAAAATGAATAAGCTAAGTCAAAAGATACATGCATATGTTAAAATGTGGCATATTATTTTCCAAATGTTTACTGTGAGCTGATACATCATTTATTGTTTAGCCCTGACTCAATCTCAGAGGCAGAGAGAAAAGATAGCTGGGTTTCACCTGTATCCCTATAAAATGCCTGGCACCTAAAGATTTTCTGGTAACTTTTGGTCTCATTAACCAGATGTAAATAAAAGTAATCTCAAGAAATGATGTAAGAAGGAAAAACTAGAAAGGGCTGATAAAAATATAAAGAGCAATTAAATTAATAGGGGTTTAATTATATTAACCATAATATATATGAGTTATCCACCACTTCTTCTACCCTTGACCAAAAAAATAAAGTTCAAAGACCCTTACCTCACAAGAGACATTTTCCGAGAGGGGAAATGCATTATTTCTTCAAAGTCTGATATACATCCAAACAAATGACACAGCGGTGGCTCTGTTTTTAGTTCGCTTGTCAGTATGAGTCCTGTTAACCTATAAGGTGATGCAGTAAAGGATTCTTACCATTTCAGTAGGTTGGTCTGGATGATCTGCTTTCCACTTGGCTTTTCCTCATGTGACCTAAAAATATGTAAGGATACTTCAAAATAAATTCCACATTTGAAAATTGCTAAAGGATTGTATCTTTTCAAACCAACATATAAATATTCATATCACTTCAGAAATTAAGTAAAGTAAGGAGAAAATCATTTGGAATTGTACACCAAAGCGGATAGCATGTAAAAAGGATAAATCTTATTAATAAATTTAACAGTCCACACATCAAAGCAGCAACAGAAGAAAGAAGTGGGCTTTTCCCCATTTACTTTTATATGCCGTCATGATCAATGGCCAGTTACAACAGCTTATGAAAACACTACAGTAATGAGAGGTTATTGGTAAACTTCCCCTGTGTGTGGCCAGTAAGCTCTGCTTTTCTATGTGATCACAACCCCAAATGTATTTTATAATGTGACCTGAGCTCTGAAGATGTTTGAAGACTATAAAGAGATAGAATGATTACAAGTCCACCACCCAAAGCGAAGAAATGATGTAATAATGATATAAAAATCAAGCCTTACTAAAAAAAATAAAGCAGTAATATTGTTTCAATCTGATAAATAACAGAACATTAAACACGACAAAATTCCTGGCTTAAAAGGTTTGAAGCTAAAAAGGAACCTTCTAAATTTTGGGATTTTCTAATATACCATGGTAAGTTAAAGTCTCAGTTCAGTTCAGTCGCTCAGTCATGTCTCACTCTTTGTGACCCCATGGACTGCAGCACGTCAGGCTTCCCTGTTCATCACCTACTCCCAGAGCTTGCTCAAACTTATGTCCATCAAGTTGGTGATGTCATCCAACCATCTCATCCTCTGTCATCCCCTTCTCCTGCCTTCAATCTTTCCCAGCATCACGGTCTTTTCCAGTGAGTCAGGTCTTCCCATCAGGTGGCCAAAGTATCGGAGTTTCAGCATCAGTCCTTCCAGTGAATAGTCAGGACTGATTTCCTTTAGGATTGACTGGTTTGATCTCCTCGTATTTCATGGTACTCTCAAGAGTCTTCTCCAACACCTCAGTTCAAAAACATCAATTCTTCGGCATTCAGCTTTCTTTATGGTCCAACTCTCACATCCATAAATAACTCCTGGAAAAACCATAGCTTTAATTAGATGGACCTTTGTTGGCAAAGTAATGTTTCTGCTTTTTAATATGCTATCTAGGTTGGTCACCGTTTTTCTTCCAAGGAACAAGTGTCTTCTAATTTCACTGCAGTCACCATCTGCAGTGATTAAAGTCCTGCCAAGTGTATTTCCTTAAGCACTGTTATGGAACCACATATTATATATTTCATTCCCAATCTTAGGTAGAGTTTCACAGGACAGGTTTTAACATGAGGTACAAGAGACTTATCAAGAGAGAATTCCCAGCAGAAACTTATAAGGGAGCCAAGAAAGCAAGACATAGAAAGGGGGAGCAGTAAGCAAGGGTGAGATTTCAGGTAAGCTCCCACAGAGGTAGCTTCACACTGATCCTGACAGGGAATTCGGGAGGGTATGTTTATCTCAAACTTGTCCTCTCTGCAGGTAAGGAAGCTGGGATTTCATGAGCCAGTCAATCACTGGTTTGTATGCTCCCAAGAGTAATTGGCACCAGTAACTTGAGGACAGGCCACTGATGAGAATTTCAAGTGCATGCTATGCTATGTAAAAGCTCACAGAAGGTGGGCAAAGAGTGTAGATTGTTAGTAGGATCTGCAGGGTTCTGAGTGGAGCACTGCAATTTCAAATTTCATTAGCACCATCCAGAAAAGGTCAAACCAAACACAACCTATTCCAGTCAATCAAAGTGTGTGGGCCACTCAGTTGTGTCTGACTCTTTGCAACCCCATGGCCTGGAGATAAGGAAATAGTTTGATCCAGAAGTGATGTACATTACTCTTGCTCAGAATTCGGTGGACAGAACTGTCCTATGGACCCTTTCTCACAACCACAACAGGCCTGAAAGCCATATACTGTCGTATGTCTAAAAGGTGAAAACTGAAAACAGTTGGCAAATTAATAACCATCACAGTGCCTAATGAAGTCAGTATCTAAACCATGACTTTTAGACAAGGTTAGGCTATAATTAAGTAAAATTATAAAATTTGAAATCACCAAGTCAGGAAAGACACTGCTGCTGCTGCTAAATCGCTTCAGTTGTGTCCAACTCTGTGAGACCCCATAGATGGCAGCCCACCAGGCTCCCCCATCCCTGGGATTCTCCAAGTAATAACACTGGAGTGGGTTGCCATTTTCTTCCCCAATGCATGAAAATTGAAAAATGAAAGTGAAGTCGTTCAGTTGTGTCCAACTCTTAGCAACCCCATGGACTGCAGCCTACCAGGCTCCTCCATCCATGGGATTTTCCAGGCAAGAGTACTGGAGTGGGGTGCCATTGCCTTCTCCACAGATGGCTCAAAATGACCAAATAATTTCTTTATTATAATGAGTTAAATTCTTTTAGCCTAGCAGTAGATTGGAAAGTAACAGATTAGAAATCATATTTAAATGTATTATAGAACTTTAGATAATAAAATTAAAATTTTAAATATCTGGAAAAAAAACCTATATTAACAGGAATAAGAAGAGAACAGAGGATCTAGAAGAAAAGGTATACATTTCTCAAGGATAAAACCAAAACTTTCAAAAATCCTTCAGGAGGTAGATCAAGGAAAAGAAAAATAGAGAAAACTTGGACTTCTGCATGGGTGAAAGTTTACCCAAATATACAATGTGATAAGATTAAACATATACATATACCTGTGGAAATATGAGACTAAAATTATTTTCAAAATGGCACTGTTTTTTGTTTCTTCATTTCTACACAACTTTTATGTCCAAATAAATAAAATAGTGGAGCAAAGAAAGAATTCCTAGTCAAATGTAGTTTTCAGAACATCTATGACTATGCCTTGTAAGGCTCAAGGAAGTGTTGCCAATGAACAGGCCTTTGAAATAAAATGTTATTTTAAACCAAACTTTGGCCAGTTTGGAAATCTATACCTTAACAGTACAATATATAGTATAAGAGAATCTAAGAACAAATATTGGAGATTGGATTTCCAAGGCAGTATTGAAGAAAACTGCATCATTTGAATAGACAAAAATGTATTATTTTATTGAAGGATAATATATGGAGGAGGACAAATTATTTACTAATAAACATGACAATATGTTAGCAAGATTAGGCTAGAAAATTTAACTATATTTAGAAACCAAGGGTTTGTCCATCATTCAACTTATTGTCACTTAATTGACAAGACTTAGACTCTACTAAATCAGGTAATATGATCTGAACTTAACTACTGCATGCTGCTGCTGCTGCTGCTGCTAAGTCACTTCGGTTGTGTCCGACTCTGTGCGACCCCAGAGACGGCAACCCACCAGGCTCCTCCGTCCCTGGGATTCTCCAGGCAAGAACACTGGAGTGGGTTGCCGTTTCCTTCTCCAATGCATGAAAGTGAAAAGTGAAAGTGAAGTCGCTCAGTGGTGCCCAACCCTCAGCGACCTCATGGACTGCAGCCTACCAGGCTCCTCCATCCATGGGACTTTCCAGGCATGAGTACTGGAGTGGGGTGCCATTGCCTTCTCCATACTACTGCATAATATCAGTCAAAATATCAATATAGAGAAAAATAAATATTTAGAGAGGATCATCAAGATTATGCAGTCCACTCATTTTAGAATCTAGATCAATGGTTAGCAATTTTCTTGAAAGAAGGCTAACATAAATAGGAAAAAGCAAAATAAAACACCTCTGCAAATTATTTTTTAATAGCCATTCAAAATAAAATATACTTATATCAAGCCTCATGGGGAAAAATGCATTCTTATAACTGAGATTATTTACTAAAAAAGTAACATCAGTCAGAATACTAGCATAGATATTTTGCCACTAAAATATTTATCGTGGCAGTACTGAGATAATCCACTCATTTCTCACCTCTTACATTATATACTGTTTAGAGTTCAGTAGTTGAATCAGCAAATATTTGCCAAGCACTTTTTATTGGTCACTGTGTTACTGTATCATAATTTATCTTGTCCTAGAAACATCCCATTGAGATCACTATCATTCTCTCCTTTCAAAAACAAAGTTATGTGCCTCCATTAAAATAGTGAATTAATTTCTAAGCTTGGATCAGGAATAACCTCAATATAAAGCAACAAGTACCTAGCTCCTTTCGTGTGCCAGGCATTCCACTAGCAGGTCCTGGGGTGGTGGAGATGAGTGAGAAATGGTTTCTCCCCCTTCCTCCCTCCACCCCAACCTGGGCCTTTATTACTCCTGGCTCTAGAACTTCTTTGCTAAAGCTTGTGCAGTAACTAGGAACCTTTTACTCAGAAGCAACAAGTGCCATCCGTTTCCAAGAAGGATCAGGGGCATGTGAACTGAACTGATGTTTTATTATAAAACAGTTTAAGTTGAAGCTTTACAGCCATTTATAGACCTGACATTGAGCCTCACTTCTGACATTCTAAAATCTCTCTTTGCACCAGCTGGCTCATCAAAAGGTGGCATGACTGGATCATACAACATAGCTACTCCTCTCCCATCAAAATGATTTTTATTGTATTATACCATGGCAAGGTGGCGTGCTATACTTAATCGCTCAATCGTGTCTGACTCTTTGCAACCCATGGACTGAAACCTGCTAGGTAGGCTCCTCTGTCCATGGGAATTCTCCAGGCAAGAATACTGTAGTGGGTTGCCATCCCTCTTCCAGGGGATCCTCCCAACCCGGGGATCGAACCCAGGTCTCCTGAAATGTAGGCAGATTCTGTATTGACTGAGCCACCAGGGAAGCCAAAGAATACTGAAGTGGGTAGCCTATCCATTCTCCAGTGGATCTTCCCAACCCAGGAATTGAACCAGGGTCTCTTGCATTGCAGGCAGATTCTTTACCAGCTGAGCTACCAGGGAAGCTCAAAGTGAAAGTGTTAGTCGCTCAGCTGTAGCTGACTTTTTGCAAAATGTAGTCTGCCAGGTCCCTCTGTCCATGGAATTTTCCAGGCAAGAATACTGGAGTGGGTGAGTATCTTCCCGACCCAGGAATCAAACCCAGGTCTTCTACATTACAGGCAGGTTCTTTACCATCTGAGCCACTAGGAAAGGCCCTGGCAAGGTCATACCTCCCAATATTTAGGGATTTTACACAAAACAGACCTATGATGCACCTTACTTTGTGATAAATAGGTTTTCCATTTTTCTTCCTTACAATATACAAATATATAAAATTTTGATACCTGATCCTGGTTCCATGAATACTAAATATGCTTCTTCAAAGCAATTCATTTCCTTTTATACTAGAGACAGAGATCACATTTCTATTTTCTGATTGATTTCTAGAAACCTTGGAGTCAAATTTGTGATCTATCTCTAAAAAATGTATAGAATTTGAGGGCAAATAGTTTATATACCAACCTCACCCTCAGTTCAATTTTTATGTTTATTTTCCCTTAATCTTGGCTTTTTCACACATTTAAAATTAATTTCATTCTGTATGAGAATTTATAAGTTCTGATGAATAATTATTGTTATAACTCAGAGTACTGGTTAAATAAACAACTAAAAACTAAACACTCTGGAATTTATTTGCAAGGGAACACATTCCAGAGCTCATGGAACTTATTTGTTGAAAAGGTAGGAAATAGCAGTAGAAGTACAAACTTCCAAGCTTTTGGAAATTACTTTTTTGAGTAATGTTGATAAAATAATAAAGCTGTAATTCGGAGTTACAAGCAGAATATGAATTACAGACATAGACTGAAAACAGCACAGTTAAGTTTCCTGAATTCACAAGAGACACAAGCTGAGCTGCTGGTAGAACCAGTTTCCAGTCTCCCTTGCTCCCATGCTGAGGCACATGACTATTAGTAATATATTAAAGGAGCACACTGGAAAATTTGAACAAGAAAAGTATATCTATATCTATACAGGTTTCAATGGCAGATACAGACACTGGTGGTCTCATGACCATATACTTATTCATAGTGAAGTGAAAGTCACTCAGTCATGTCCTACTCTTTGCGACCCCATGGACTATATAGTCCATGGTTTTCTCCAGGCCAGAATACCGGCATAGGTAGCCATTCCCTTCTCCAGGGGATCTTCCCAACCCAGGGATCAAACCTAGGTCTCCCACATTGCAGGCATATTCTTTATCAGATGAACCACAAGAGAAGCCCAAGAATACTGGAGTGGGTAGCCTATCCCTTCTCCAGGGGATCTTCCTGACCCAGGAATCGAGCCAGGGTCTCCTGAACTGCAGGCAGATTCTTTACCAACTGAGCTATCAGGGAAGCCCTACTTATTCATAACATAAGGTTTAAGATCCTCTGAGCCTATTTATTCCGAGTCTTACAAAATAGACTAAGAGTCCCATAACAACAGCAACACATAAAGTTTATGACTTTGAACTCTAAGTTCATGAGCAATCATGTTCATCATGCATATGTGCATGCTTAGTCACTCTGTCCTGTCTAACTCCATGTGACCCCATGGACTATAGCCCACCAGGCTCCTCTGTTCATGAGCTTCTCCAGGTAAGAACACTGGAGTGGGTTGCCATGCCCTTCTCCAGGGGATCTTTCTGATCCAGGGAGAACTGGTGGTTCCTACATGACAGGTAGATTCTTTACCATCAGAGCCACCAGGGAAGCTCATGTTTATTACATGTGTGTGTAAACATATACACACACATATACATACACATACACACATGCACATATATACACATATGCACATATATGCACACAGACATATGTGTATATGTGTGTGTGTGTATATATACATATATACATACAGTCAAGAAGACTGCCAATACTTAAGCACATTGACTTTCAATTCCTGGTGAATGGGTATGCTACATTTAGGTACTAAATGGGTTGCAGAAACCTCTCACATGGGGGGTGTCATGAAAATAAAGACATCACCAGGGCAGGAGAGTCAGGCGTGCTCATCTTTCCCCATTCACTCCTATTCTCGAACCTAGAGGGCTCAACTACAAATACACTGTCTCTGTCTGTTAAATTTTCACCTGGAAAGGAGAGGAATTATCATTAACACATCAGCAATAACACTGTGCAATGAACACACAGAGAAATTACCCATTTGTGATCTAACACACTAGCATGACGTTTGCCAGTATAAAACATGAGGGAAACAAACACTTCCCAGGGAACAGACACGTCAAAAAGGGGATTTCCCATGTTACAGTTTCTCAATTCACATTTGTGATAATCCATTTTTGATCAATACCTATGGTTGGGAAACACCACAGCCTGTAATTCAGGTGCTGGGGTTCTCAGAGAGAAGTTAGTAGCACTGTCTTTATAAACCTGTCACAGGACAAGCAGGGGCTGGGCTCCAGTTCAGAGTAGTGAGGAAATGCCTGTGGATTGAGGGTCCATTGCCTGATCTGGAATCCTTCTCCTGAAGTTTATTCACAAGTTGCATAGCTCCCAATCTTCAATTTATTTCCAGGTAAAATGTAGATAGTACAAATGCTGAGGAACAGGATTATTGAAAGGATTAATGAGATGATGTGTGTAATGAACGAAGCCACTGGATAAGCATTGGACATCATCTAAATAAAATGCTTTGCATATTGTTTCCAAGTGAGACATTTTAAGCTAAATAATGTGCTTATTTCTTGTCCATGCCAGCTTTACTAAAATTACCTGATATAAAGAATAACTTCACACAGTTTATGAAAGAGTTTTCTCTGTAGATCC